>NC_087219.1:25401153-25403653 GCF_015104395.2 Macrobrachium nipponense
AACTACTGATTTCTTAATTTGAAATATTGGCATAAGCGCAAAAGAGCTGTGCACGTTATTTCCATGGGTGGCGGCCTGTTTAAACGCAGATCACAGACATAGGCTATTCCAATAGGGATTCATCCTAACCTAACCTAATAGGCCACATCTTAGGCCTATTAGATGTGTCTGATGAACCAAAGATGGTTTATTGCAGTCCTACTGGGCCTAATGAAGTTTTAGTTATATTTCCTCTGCAACAACATTTATGAGATAGCTAGAATGAGAGACTTTTACCTGCTTTATCATGCAAGTAGGCCTATCTTCTGATCTTGACTAGGTATATTAGGCCTATGCCGATGATGGGATACTACCTCCTAGAAAACAATGCAGAAGTAGGCCTAATGCTAGACCTAGGTAATAAACATGAATAAATTCATATTAACACTCAAATATGGAGGTGAATTAGCCTACCATTTTCCACTAACCTATAATACTTAGGTAGCAAGTATAAAACTGAACATTTTACACACACTCACCTAGTAGGCCTATGGGATAATAAACTCGAACCAAGTGGGCCTAGCCTCTAACCATGCAAAGAAGGCTTGGAAGCAAATGACAGCAATCAATTACTAGTAGTAAACCTAGGAGCCATTACTAGGTACGTACCTAGTACTAGGCCTACCTCTTACCCTAATCCTAAAATACCTAGTAAGGGAATAGTACTAGCTACCTAGTACTAGGTATTTCTGCGAAATTAGGTATGACTGATTTTTCTGTAAAATGGTTTTAGGTAAACAATGGACAAATCAATTCATTACGACCATAAAGGGTTAATAAATAATTAAAATAGTACAGTCTTACAATTTGGTCTGCAAGCGCCGAGGGCCCTTCCTTCCCCCTTAGTTTAAGGTTACGTTTAGTGGGTACTACATAAGGTTCAAAAAAACCCTTAGTTAAGGTTAATGCTCACTTTTTTTACTATACTTTAGTTAAGCTACCAGGAGGGGACTAGCTAACTGGCTACCTACTAAGTCCAAGTCAGACTTACCTATCCTGCCTCACGGAACTTGAAATAAAATGTGAAATTTAATCTCTTTCACGATTATTGCTGCTTTACCGTCTCCTGTTTCCTCGTGTGGTTGTTTTTAGTCAATTAATGGCCATTAATATACGAAAATGACAGCCATTCTTAGTAGTAGTAGTAAACGGCGGGATTTGATTTTGAAACGGCTCCGTTCCTTGTTTTAGCCCTACTTTGTTTGTTTGTATGTGTGTGCGTAATGCCATAATTCTATTACAAATTCTTCCCTATTTTCAACTTCCATTCTCAGTTGTTCTTCAAATAAGAGTATATTAGCTATCAATTCATCTTTATTTTCCTGATATGGCTTCTGCACAAAACTATAACTATTTCTAATCTCATTGTATGCTGGGCAGTTGAGTAAAATTTTCTAAATTTTCATTTTTTTTCCCTCACGGCGCAAACATTTTCTATCTTCTGCTTTTATTTTATTGCTGTTATGTAATCTTAGTGTGTCTAGTCTGGCCCTACTGATCAGCATTGTTTTTCAGTGTTGTCATTACCAGATTTCTTCTCTATGTTTTCTTCAGATTTTCTGTAGTATCTTCAGATTTTCTGTAGTTACTTGTCATACATTTCTTTCTGCCATGCTTTTCTGTCCCAGTTATTTATTATTTCTTTTAGTTGTTTACCTTTAAGTGATTCAATTTTACTTAAATTTATGTTTGATTCTTTCACATACCTATTCATTTTAGACTCGCATTATCCATCTCGTATAGGAGTCTATTTCCACCACTTTCATGTATCTGTTTCAGATAAAATACTTTATCCTTCAAATGTCTTGATTAGCAGGAAGAGGCCCCAATTTCAGATCTTAATGCACAACTTGCTGTGTAACTTGGTGCTTTCAGAATTGTTCTGTATACTTGATTGTATACTTTTTGTAATTCATTTCATGTTTTCTTATAGGGTTGCATAACTTCAATGGTATACATGAAGGATGACATCGCTAATCCTTTCCAATACAATTTTCCTATTTTTACCCTGCTACAGCTGCTAAGGGACGATTAGTAGTAGTAGTTCAGCACTTATCTATGTGAAGGCTCTCAGCTCTAGTAGTGTGTAATGGATTTGCCATTGAAATATCTTCCTTGCTCCTTCTATCCATATTTTTCTTGAGTTTTTCAAGTTTATTGTTTCTGTAATACCATATGTTTGTTATAAAGTTAGTTGCCAGGCCAAGCGAGACTTTTGTTGGTAGGGTTTGCCTATGTAGCAGCTCTCGATTTCGTTCCAATTTTGCTTGTGCTTGTGATAGTTTCAGCTTGATGCGCTTGTGGTTCCATGTGCTTTTGACAAATTCACTCATAACTTACATTTCTTCTTTAACTAAATCTATGGAAAGTAAATAAAATATTAACTGAAGTTGAGCTGAATCAGCGTCAGTAAGTAATTAAGAAACTGACTTCTGCATGATACTCAACTACTCATATATTG
>NC_087219.1:25408653-25418653 GCF_015104395.2 Macrobrachium nipponense
TAGTGTAATGTAACATTATTATTAATTTTATGGGTATATTATAACTTTCAAAAGTAATTCTGTACTAACTTTTAAGGTAGTTTTGCTCAGCTGAGGAGCTGATCGTGACGTAGGAACCACCGATATTCTTGCAATACTTTTCTCCCGATTCCCAGGAGCCTTTGACTGAAGAAACGAGGTAGCAGGAGTCAGCAAATCTCGACCATCCATTAGGACAGACGAAGACTGGAGCAGGTGTTGTGGTGGTGGTAGTGGTGGAAGTTGTGGTAGTGGTAGTGGTAGGTGCAGTTGTGGTACTGGTAGTAGTAGGTGCAGTTGTGGTACTGGTAGTGGTGGGTGCAGCTGTGGTAGTAGTCGTAGGTTCATTGTCAACAACTGGTGCTTTCTGTTCTGAGTTGTTGACCTCTCCGTTGTTACCACAGCCTTGATTTGTTGTTTCTTCAGGTGCCTCTGTCACTCTGACACTGGTTGTGGTTGTTTCTGCTTCAGGAGAAGTTGTGATTACTTCTGGAGATGTTGCAGGTTCAGGGACAGCAGATGACACTTTAGTTGCTACATTATTGCCTGACTCTGATTCATCAGAGGGTTTTGATACATCTGAACTTGTAGTAGTAGTAATAGTAATAGTAGTAGTCACCTCTTCGGGTGTAACTGTTTCTGAGGTGATCCACAAAGTACTAGTTTTAATTGCACTGCCATTTTCCATAGTGGAGGCTGCCGAAGTAGTTGTTTTTTCACCTATAACTGTTGTTGATTCAGTTGTTATTCCATTGCTGGTGGTACCTGTTCCTGAGGTATTTTCTCCATATGAAACTGAAGAACCAGAGGCAGATGTGAATTCAGAAGCTGTGACGGAGGATCCTATTCCAGCTGTTGTTTCAAAACCTGTAACAGGCTTCTCCCATTGGCTGGTTGTTATTTCCTTTGCTTGGTGGTTACCTTGTTTCCTGAGGGTATTTTTCTCCATATGAAAACTGAAGAAAACCAATTAGGCAGATGTTGAATTCAGAAAGCTTGTGCGGAGGTCCTTTTGTCCCTGGTGGTTTCAAAAAAAACCTTGTAAAACATATTTCTCCAAAGCTTGGTTATTCCTTGCTAGGGTGGTAAAAAAAAACTGTTCAGAGGTCTCCTATGAAAAAAACTGAAGAACCATAAGGGCCGATGTGAAAATTCAATGTGTGGGAACGGAGGGGGAATCCTGTTCCCAAGCTGGTCGGTTTTTTTCAAAAAAACCTGTAAACTTATTTTCCTCCAGAAGCTGTTGTTATTTCCATTGCTAGTGGTACCTGTTTCCTGAGGTAATTTTCTTTCCATATGAAAACTGAAGAAACCAGGAGGGCAAGGATGTGAAATCAGTGGCTGGTTGGACGGAGGATCCTGTTCCCAGCTGTTGTTTCAAAAAAAAAACCTGGTAAAAAAACCCATAATTCTCCAGAAACGGTTGTTATTTCCCTTTGTTAGTGGTTTTAAACTGTTCCTTGAAGGTATTTTCTCCATATTGAATGAAGAAACCAAGAGGGCAGGAATTATTAATTTCAGAAAAAGCTGTGGGACGGAGGACCTGTTCCCAGCGTTCGTTTTCACCCTTGTAACTATTCTCCAGCTGTTTTTTATTCCCAAATTTGCTAGTGGTACCCTGTTCCAGAGGTTTTTCTCCATATGAAAAAAAAAACTGAAGGAAAAAAACCCCAGCAGAATGTGAAATTCAGTGGCTTGTGAACGGGGATTTCTGTTTCCCAAGCTTTTTTTTGTTCGTTTTCAAAAAAAAAAAAACCTGTTAAACATATTTCTCCAGAAAGCGGTTGTTTTTCCATTGCTAGGTGGTAAACCTGTTCCATAGTATTTTCTCCATATTGATAAAAAAAAAATGGAAGAAACCAAAAGGGCAGATGAATTCCAGAAAAAAAGGCTTGTGGACGGAGGGGATCCTGTTCCCTCTGGTTCGTTTTCAAAAAACCTTGTAAACATATTTTTCTCCAGAAAAGCTGTTGTTATCCATTGCTCGTGGTACCTGTTTTTCCTGAGGTATTTTTCTTCCAATATTTGAAAACTGAAAGGGGAACCCAAGGAGGCCAGGAATGTGAAATCAGGTCTGTGGGGACGGAAGGAATTTTTCTGTTCCTGTTTGTTTCCAAAAAAAAAAAAACCTGTAAACATATCTTCCAGAAGCTTTTGTTTATTTCCCATTTTGCTTAGTGGTTTTAACCTGTTCCTGGAGGTATTTTCTTCCCCATATGAAAACTGAAAGGAAACCAAGGCCAATGTTGAAAAATCAGTGGCTGTGACGGAGGGATCCTTTCCAGCTGTTGTTTCAAAAAAAAACCTGTAAACATATTTCTCCAGAAAAAGCTGTTGTTTTTATTTCCATTGCCTAAGTGGTACCCCCTGGTTCCTGAGGTACCTTTTTCTCCTATGAAACTGAAGAAACCCAGAGGCAGATGTGAATTCAGAAAAAGGCTGTTGGCGGGGAGATCCTTTTCCGCTGTTCGTTTTTCAAAAAACCAACCTTAAAAATTTCTCCCAGAAGCTGTTTGTTATTCATTGCTAGTGGTACCTGTTTTCCTGAGGTATTTTCTCCATATGAAAAACTGAAGAAAACCAGAGGATTAATGTGAAAATCAGTGGCTTGTGACGGGGATCCTGTTTCCAAGCTTTGTTTCAAAAAAAACCGTAAAACATAATTCTTCCAGAAGCTATTTTTCCATTGCTTAGTGGTAACTGTTCCTGGGTTATTTTCCTCCAATATGAAAACTGAAAGAAAAACCAGAGGGGCAATGTTAAAATCAGTGGCTGTGGACGAGGAATCCTGTTCCGCTTTGTTTCCAAAAAACCTGTAACAATATTCAGAAGGCTGTTGTTATTCCAATTTGCTTAGTGGTAACCTTTTCCCTGAGGTATTTTCCTCCATTTTATGAAAAACGGAAAGAACCAGTAAGGCAGAGTGAAACTCAGTGTGGACGGAGGATCCGGTTTCCAGCTTGGTTTGTTTCCAAAAACCTGTACTATTCTCCCAGAAGCTGTTGTTATTCCATTGCTAGTGGTTACCTGTTCCTGAGGTAATTTTTTCTCCAATATGAACTGAAGGAAACAGAGGCCAATGTGAATTCAGAAGCGGTGCGGATATTCCTGTTCCCAGGCTGTCGTTTTCAAAAAACCTGTACAAAATATTCTCCAGAAATCTGTTTGTTATTCCCATTGCCTAGTGGTACCCTGTTCCAAAAGGTTAAAATTTTTTCTCCCGTATATGAAAAAAAACTGAAGAACCAGCGGCAAGATGTGGGAATTTCAGAAGGCTGTGGACGGAGGATCCTGTTTTTCCAAAGCTGTCGTTTCAAAAAAAACCTTAAAAAATAATTCATGGAAAGCTGTTGTTAATTCCCATTGCTAGTGGTAACCTGTTTCCAAGGAGGTTTTATTTTTTTCTCCATTATGAAACTGAAGAAAAACCAGAGGCAGATGTTGAATTCCAAGCTTGTGGACGGGAGGAATCCTGTTTTCCGCTGTCGTTTCAAAACCTTAAATAAAAACCATATTCCTCCAAAAGAAAGGCTGTTTTTATTCCATTGGCTAGTGGGACCTGTTTTTCCCTGAGGTATTTTCTTCCTTATTGAAACTGGGGAAGAAAACCCAAGGCCCAAAGATGTGAAATCAGTGGCTGTGGGACGGAGGGGATTTCCTGTTTTTTTCCAGCCTGGTTTGTTTCAAAAAACCTGTAAAATAATTTCTCCAGAAAGCTTGGTTGTTATTTCCATTGGCTAGTGGTTACCCTTTGTTTCCTGAGGGTAATTTTCCTTCCATATTGAAAAACTAAGAACCAGGAAGGCAATGTTGAAAAATCAGTGGCCCCCCCCTGTGGGGGGACGGAGGATCCCCTGTTTCCACTTGGTTGTTTCAAAAAAAAACCCTGTAAAAACCATATTCTCCGAAGCTGTTGGTTAATTCCATTGCTAGTGGTTTACCTGTTCCTGAGGGTATTTTCTTCCTTTATGAAAAAAACTGAAGAAACCAGAGGGCAGATGTTAAATTCCAGGAAGCTGTGGACGGAGGCTCCTGTTTTTCCGCTTGGTCGTTTTTTCAAAACCTGTTAACAATATTCTCCAGAACTGTTGTTATTCCATTGCTAGTGGTACCTGTTCCTGAGGTATTTTCTCCATATTGAAACTGAAGAACCAGAGGCAGCAGTTGTGAAATTCAGGTGAACTGTGACGGAGGATCCCTGTTCTAGCTGTTTCGTTTCAAATAACCTGTAACATATTTCTCCAGAAAGCTGTTTGTTGTATTCATTGCTCAGTGGTAACCCTGTTCCTGAGGCGTATTTGTTTCTCCATAATTGAAAACTGAAAGGAACCAAGAGGCAGATGTGAAAGATCAGGTGGGCCTGGTGACTGGAGGAATCCTGTTGTTCCTAGCTGTTGTTTCAAAACCTGTAACATATTCTCCAGAAGCTGTTGTTATTCCATTGCTAGTGGTACCTGGTTCCTGAGTGCTTTTCTCCATTTACTGAGACAGAAAGCAGATGTGATGTGACTGAAGAAAACCAAGAAGGCAGATGTTGACAGTGAACAGTGAAACTGTGACGGAGGATCCTGTTCCAGCTGTTGTTTCAAACCTGTAAATCATATTCTCCAGAAGCTGTTGTTATTCCATTGCTGGTGGTAAACCTGTTCCTGAGGTATTTTCTCCATATGAAACTGAAGAACCAGAGGCAGATGTGAAATCATATTCTGTGACGGAGGATCCTGTTCCAGCTTGTTGTTTCAAACCTGTAACATATTCTCCAGAAGCTGTTTGTTATTTCCATTTGTGGTGGTACCTGCTTTTCCATGAGGGATTTTCTTTTTCCACTATGAAACTGAAGAAAAACCGGGAGCAAAAGGAAGGACCATAGGAAGGCTGTGACGGAGGATCCTGGTTCGGGCGTTCAAAAACCTGTAACATATCATCCAGAAGCTGTTGTTATTCATGGTGGGGGGTACCTGGTTCCGAGGTATTTTCTCCATATGGAACTTTTGGAGACCAGAGGCAGAGTTGTGAAAATCAATGGCTGGAGGAGGAATCCAGTTTCCAAAAGCCGGCGTTCAAACCTGTAACATATTCTCCAGCCGTGTTATGCCATGCGATGAGTACGTGATACTGAGGTATTTTCTCAATGAAACTGAAGAACCAGAGGAGATGTGAATCAGAAGCTGTGACGAGGATCTGTTCCAGCTGTCGTTTCAAAACCTGTAAACCTATCTCAGAAGCTGTTTGGGAGTCCATTGCTGGCGGTACCTGTCTGAGTATTTTTCCTATGAAAGTGAAGAACCAGAGGCAGATGTGAAATCAAATCCTGGACGGCGGATCCTATTCAAGCGTCGTTTTCAAACCTGTAACATATTCTCAGAAGCTGTTGTATCATTGCTGGTGGTAACTGTTCCTGAGGTATTTTTATCCATATGAAACTGAAGAAACCAGAGGCAGATGGTTGAATTCAGAGCCTGTGAAAAACGGAGGATTCCTGTTGCAGCTGGTCTTTCCAAAAATGTAAATAATTCTCCAGAAAGTGGTTGTTAAATCATTTGCTGGCGGGGTACCTGTTCCTGGATCTCCAAAATAAATGAAACTTGAAGAACCCAGAGGGCAGATGTGAAATCAATATCCTGAGCCGGAAAAAGAATCTGTTCCACTTGGTCCGTTTCACCTGTAACCATAATTCTCCAGAAGAAGCTGTGTTATTCCATTGCTGTTGGTTACACTGGGTCCTGAGGTATTTTCCTCCATATGAAATGAAGAACACAGAAAGGGCAGATGTTGAAAAATCAGAAGCTGGCCTTATGGAGGATCTGTTACCCCAGCTGTTGTTCCACCTGTTAAACATATTCTCCAGAAGCTGTTGTTATTTCATTGCTGGTGGTACCTGTCCGAGGTATTTTCTCCATAGAAAACAGAGGAACCAGAGGTAGATGTGAATTCAGTGGCTGTGACTGAGGATCCTGTCTCATAGGTTGTTTCAGCTTGGGAGGTTATGTAATAACTACCAGTAGCTGATACTTCTGTGGCATATGATTCCTCGGTCCCACTCGTGGAGGAGGTCTGAAGTGTGACTGGATATGAATCGCAGATGCCGCTCTCCTCTCGAAAGCTTGGTAGGAGATCTTCATCTGTTGAGAACCATTCCTGCTTTAATATTTCGCTCATAGTTTTCTTCCTGGTATTTTCCAAGAGGAATATTCTTAATTTTTTTTAAAACATTGCATCTTGAAAACTTTTAATCACCTACCTGATGCTGATTCAATAAGACTGCATGAGACGCCAGCATTGGTGTACTGCATTTCCACCATGAGTCCTAATGGCGAGAGTGCGGGTGGCCTCTTATAGACAGATCCTGCTGACCAAGTCTTAAACAGAGAATAGTAAGGTCACATATTCCCATTCATCTTTTAGAAACCCTCAACAAACCATTGAATTTTAGGAACTCTGAATAGGAATGATCATTCATTTTCTCTCACACCTTAAAGTAATGGCCTGCGAATACATTTCCTGGCTTCTTATGGAGTACACTGTTGTAGAACTTTACAAAAAGAAGCCAATCTTTGTGGTAAAGTTAAAGCCATGCAAGACAATTTAGTGTTTGTTGTTGTTATGAGTTTATTTGACTTCAAATCTACAAAAAAATATATAAAAATGTGGTAGTTGTTTGCTAAAAGATGACAGAAAACTTGCTTATGTAACTCAAAGGATACAAAATAGGTTGTTATTGTAGAATAATCCTAGGTAGCTGTACTGTTGGTATTTTTCTATTTTTCTTTATGATTCTGTGATGTAGGAAAATACCTTGTTCTTGGCATATTATTGCTCCAAGAAAGAGACTAAATTGTTTTCACTATATACGAAAGAATTACTAGCTCACTCGAATTATATTTGAGGTATTATATACTTGCTTCTGTGTCATCGCTTCCTACCTGACATTCTTCCAGTAGAATGTGTATGGCATATCAATAATTTAGATGAAAATGGATAGTATACGTCTTACTCAGGAACATGCAGAGGTACCTTCAGACTTGTGAGGTCTGTGGCCAGTTTTTCAACACTGATTTTTAGGCGGGAGCAGCACTGGGTTACAATTGGACCTAACAGTAAAGATTGTAGGGTAAAATGGGAGTAAATTTACCTGTGTGTCCCCGGGGCATGTTGTGTCGCAGGTCACCTGTGGGACTTCACCTGAGAAGTCTAATGAGATGGTCTCACCGCACACCTGTGACGTCACGTCCTCCCTGAGAGATGCACAGGACCCCAGCTACAAAAGGGGGCGAAGTTTTAGATAGATTAATAGATTACTTGGTTTAATGTACAATCTGGCTATCTAAAAATGGTGTTTGTTCCTTTTTTTATATAAAGTGGGTAATTACATGCCTTCTCATTTTTGCTATGGGTGTTTTCTTGAGTAAAATAAAATATAAGAATGTCTGCTTTAGCACTGCTCAAAAACTATGTAGGTTATACTTATGATCCCTTTAGCAGATTAAAATCAATATGAACTGATTTCACCATAGCGAGAGAATTTAGAAGTTAACCAGGATTAAGCTAGGTTAGAGAGGAAGTTAAAGTTGTCTAAAATATTTGGTAAATCGTTTTAGTTCAGCTCACCAGTTTGGTAGGCTTTTCCTCAAGTGGATGCTAAAAAGACTTATTTCTAGGTCATAATTTTGGTGATTCAAAATTTGTGGTAAAATTTTAAAACACAGACGACCTGTTTACCAGTTCAGAGACACACTACACAATATTTTCATCAACAAAATATCTCATACTTGACACATCAAGAAAAATATGTAAAAGGTGTAGATCTCCTTATAGAAGTGAGGTAACATTGAAGAGTACATGGACTCATTCAAGCCCCAAGTAAACAGGAAAATTATATCCTTTGCTTAAAAGAAGAAATTCGAATGAATGTCTTCCCATCAGGCCCTGAGGTTACCGTTGCTGAAGCCAGCACAAGGAAGAGAAGCTGGGAGACCTGCATCTTCTCTGAGGTGGGGAGGAAGAGGAACTTGCCTCGGTTGAGCTAACCACCACTTTATATATGCAAGTTCCCCTCCACTCACATGATTAGCTCAACATACGAGCGGTCTTCAGTGAAATGTGTTCTTACTTGTCAAGTGGTATAGATGTCATTCATATTATTTGACTTGTAATCAAGGGTTTCTATGGGCAGTAATTTTGTCTCATTATCAGTAATTTGCTTTACAAATATACTGTACTATAGCTTCTTGGTAAATTTAGTGATCATGTTTAACATTGAAATTTTGGGTCAAAATTGTAACTATGTATTTCCTACTACATGCATAGTTGTACCCTCCCTCTCTCTCTCTCTCTCTCTCTCATGCTCGCAATATTTATATCCTATATTCGTCTTTTCACTCATTTTTTTTGGAACATTTTTGTAAATTTCATGTTAACTAATACAAAATGTATTGTTTTTTTTTTTATTAAAATTTGCCTTGATAAGGCACAGTGCCTAAATCTTTAGTCTATTTTTTCGGGATGTTACTAAGTCGTATATGCCTCCTTGTTTTTCAAAATGTATTGTTTTCTGACTGAATCATCTGTTGACCACGTGTGTTCCTCCAAGGCGTGGCTGCTTTAAATCTCTAATCTTGCCTTCGTGTGTTTTTTCGTTTCTGTAGAGTGAATTAGAAGATTTTGCTAATCTTGTAATAAGCCGATGTTTATTGAAGCCACGTGGACCAGGAATGTTAATCTTCACCCTGGATTATCCCTGGATCCTTTGTCCTTGTCTTTTTTGTTTAAAGAAAATGTTGCCCAGATTAACAAACTGTAACCCTGAAACCCCTTCCTTTTTTTGTATATAAAGCTCTATCAACTTCTTTTGTATTTAGTGTGAACTTGAAAATATAGAATAAACTACTAAAGTAGTTGTTCCAAGTCCTGGTTTTCACTCACTTTCTTATGTAGATTTTGTGATATTCTCAAGCACACGTTCCTTCATGTTGCATTGGATATATATATATATATATATATTATATATATATATATATATATATATATATATATATATATATATATATTGATATTAGTGGTTAGGAAAGGTATGCTCTAAAAAATAATAAGGGAGAGAAGGAAAGAGGGTTGATTAATTGTAAATTATCTGGCATCACACTACCAAGATCACAAAAAGTGTACAAAGAAAGGGAGTTGAGGTAAAGTGAAGATCATGCTTGAGATGTGAAAGAAATAATAATAATAATAATAATAATAATAATAATAATAATAATAATAATAATAATAATAATAATAATAATAAGAAAAGACTATACAGCCAACTAAGAGGGGAAGACAACCACCAAGAAATTCCTGAAGCCGAACCAAGTAAGAGACTCTGGGAAAACATATGAAGCAATCCGGTATCACACAACAAACATGCAACATGGCTCCAGGAAGTCAAGGAAGAAGAAACAGGGAGAATAAAACAAAGATTCACAGAGATCACGACAGAAACAGTCAGACACCAACTAAAGAAAATGCCAAACTGGAAAGCCCCAGGTCCCGATGAAGTCATGGATACTGGCTCAAAAATTTCAAGGCCCTACACCCACGAATAGCAGAACAACTCCAGCATTGTATCTCAAATCACCAAGCACCCAAATGGATGACCACAGGAAGAACATCCTTAGTACAAAAAGACAAGAGTAAGGGAAATATAGCCAGTAACTACAGGCCTATCACCTGCCTACCAATAATGTGGAAGTTACTAACAGTATCATCAGTGAAGGCTATACAACTACCTAGAGGAGACAACATCCATCCCCCCAACAGAAAGGCTGCAGAAGGAAGTGTAGGGGCACAAAAGACCAGCTCCTCATAGACAAAATGGTAATGAAGAACAGTAGGAGAAGGAAAACCAACCTAAGCATGGCATGGATAGACTATAAGAAAGCCTTCGACATGATACCACACACATGGCTAATAGAATGCCTGAAAATATATGGGGCAGAGGAAAATA
>NC_087219.1:25423653-25458653 GCF_015104395.2 Macrobrachium nipponense
AGAGAGAGAAGAGTTAACCTTAATTAAAAGTGACATGGATAGATTAGTACGTATTGTATTTCTTTAAAATACTATCACATATGAATTTTGTAATTACAGTTATTATTATTATTATTATTATTATTATTATTATTATTATTGATTATTATTTGAAAAGTATTAAAAACAAATAGTACAAGTACATAAAAAAATCTCGAGTCTCAGTAAATGAGAGAGAGAGAGAAAGAGAGAGAGAGAGAGAGGGGGGGGGGGGAAATGTCAGGACCACGTGATTGCAACACTGCAGCTCTCCCCCAGCTCTTCCCCCTCATGGCTTTCACAGAACTTGATATATAGCTGCCAGTTTTAGTACCTGCATCTCCAGAAAAGGTTACTGGAAGTTACTTCAAGAAGACTGGGATTTCCTTCATTCTTCCATAATTTTTTAAATATAAGCTAAAATCTTACTAATTCACTATGGTATTTTCTTTAATGAATTGATATTATTGCTGTATAAATTAATATTAATATTTGAAAATAGTAAATCATTTATTTATCATACTAAAAAACATACATCTTTGTAGTACACAGAGAGAGAGAGAGAGAGAGGAGAGAGGAGAGAGACGAGAGAGAGAGAGAGAATTATAGTGATTATTTTCGTTGGAAAATACAAAGAGAGAGAGAGAGAGAGAGAGAGAGAGAGAGAGAGAGAGAGAGAAACTGTGCTAAACTATAAAGGATTCTTATCTTATCATAGTATGTGTTTTTTAAAAGCGTCGTAAACTCGGAGCGTCGGAAGCGTCAGAGTCGTAACCTCGGAACAAGCGTCGTAACCCAGGGCGGATTTTTCAATGAATATTTAAGAAAAAGCGTCGTAACCTCGGAACGTCGTAAGCCGGACCCGTCGTAACCCGGGGACCGCCTGTATATATATATATATATATATATATATATATATATTTATATATATTAAAAGAAGAAATTAATGTGTCGGTGAATTGCGATGTATCAGCTTTCCTGGCTTGGAGACAGAAACAACCTAGTGATAGCCGACCTCGAAGAAGGAAATGTTGAGTTACTAGGGGGCTCTAAGGAGTGGCTGAGGATTGTGCGTGTAATGATGGGCGCGATCGCCGGTTACTTTTAGTGAAAAAGTCACACGCTCCGGAGGCAAGGCAAGAGACGGTTCAGAGAACATCAGGTGTTGGTACAAACCCATCAAAGAGGTATGGCACATTTAAATGACTTAGGAACAGTTGCCTTTGAAAAGAGAAAAGTGTGAATTGTATACATTTATTTAACATTAATTGTGTGGTGGGAAATATAATGAATATGTCTCTTTGTTTCAGATGGGTCCCGTGTTATTATTCTAGAGACGGGATTCTCTAAGACTTGACTATCGAAATGTAGTGGTTGACAATTTGAGAGTTTGGGGTGATTATTAAGACCAATTCAAGAGAATAAACTGATAATTTATAGCTCTTGCTGTGGGTCAGACTTAGTTCTTAACATGACCCTTTTTAGTCACTTTGTTCCATTTTGTGTTCATCTAGTTTGGGAAATAAATAGCATATTTTTGCATTTACGTGAATTCATTAGCCAAGTTTGATATTGCTTGCAGAGAGAGGATGGCCAGCTACTGAAAGGTAAGAGTTGCCACTTGTGTAGTTTTGATAGGGGTAATATATATATATATCTAATAAAAGGAGCCCATAAAAACACCAAAATATAGAGAGAAAAGTACTATATTTCAGAGACTGCTGTCTCTCTCTTCAGGTATATGAATGAGAAAAGTTTACAGAAAAGGTGGTATTTATACCAAGAGATCCGTCCACAAGTAAGCCAGTTTAGGTCACTCCCACTGATAATCTTCCTTTAATCTTCTTAAGCGTTGGTTGGATGAAAACCTCGTAGATCATATCTGAAATCCACGCTCCTTTTGAGATGTTCATTACCTGCTTCTCTTTTATTAAGGCCGATTCCATCATTTGACTCTTGTACCGGCAGTTGCTGCTATAAATTACACGTGACAAATTCCAGTTTATTCTATGGTTATGTTCATTTATATGGTTGAAAATAGCCGAGTTCTGTTGTCCATACCTAAGTGACCGTTTGTGTTGTATTAATCTCTGGGGAAGTGATTTACCTGTAAATCCGATGTAAGATTGGTCACAGTCCTGGCATGGGATATATATATATCACAAAACAAAAGATGTATACACTTATAATCATTTGACTATTATTATTATTATTATTATTATTATTATTATTATTATTATTATTACTATTATTTCTCTCATATCTCAAGAATGATCTTCACTTTACCCCAACTCCATTTCTCTGTACTCTTTTGTGATCTTGGTAGTGCGATGCCAGATAATCAATCAACACTCCTGTCCCTCTCTCCCTTCTTTTTTATTTTTCAGAGCATACCCTTCCTAACTACTAATATCATATGTATATATATATATATATATTATATAATATATATATATATATATATATATATATATATATATATATATATATATATATCCAATGCAATGTGAAGGAACGCATGCTTGAGAATATCACAAAATCTACATAAGAAAGTGAGTGAAAACCGGGACTTGGAACAACTACTTTAGTAGTTTATTCTACATTTTCAAGTTCACACTAAATACAAAAGAAGTTGATAGAGCTTTATATACAAAAAAAGGAGGGGATTCAGGGTTACAGTTTGTTAATCTGGGCAACATTTTCTTTAAACAAAAAAGACAAGGACAAAGGATCCAGGGATAATCCAGGGTGAAGATTAACATTCCTGGTCCACGTGGCTTCAATAAATATCGGCTTATTACAAGATTAGCATAATCTTGTAATTCACTCTACAGAAATGAAAAAACGTCTGAAGGCAAGATTAGAGATTTAAGGCAGTCACACCTTGGAGGAACACACGTGGTCAGCAGATGATTCAGTCAGAAAACAATACATTTTGAAAAACAAGGCGGCATATGCGACTTAGTAACATCCCGAAAAAATAGACTAAAGATTTAGGCACTGTGCCTTGTCAAGGCAAATTTTAATAAAAAAAACAATACATTTTGTATTAGTTAAAATGAAATTTACGAAAATGTTCCAAAAAAATGAGTGAAAAGACGAATATAGGATATAAATATTGCGAGCATGAGAATGAGAGAGAGAGAGAGAGAGAGAGAGAGGGAGGGTACAACTATGCATGTAGTAGGAAATATATAGTTACAATTTTGACCCAAAATTTCAATGTTAAACATGATCACTAAATTTACCAAGAAGCTATAGTACAGTATATTTGTAAAGCAAATTACTGATAATGAGACAAAATTACTGCCCATAGAAACCCTTGATTACAAGTCAAATAATATGAATGACATCTATACCACTTGACAAGTAAGAACACATTTCACTGAAGACCGCTCGTATGTTGAGCTAATCATGTGAGTGGAGGGGAACTGGCATATATAAAGTGGTGGTTAGCTCAACCGAGGCAAGTTCCTCTTCCTCCCCACCTCAGAGAAGATGCAGGTCTCCCAGCTTCTCTTCCTTGTGCTGGCTTTCAGTCAACGGTAAACCTCAGGGTGCCTGATGGGAAGACATTCATTCGAATTTCTTCTTTTAAGCAAAGGATATCCCTTTTCTGTTTACTTGGGGCTTGAATGAGTCCATGTACTCTTCAATGTTACCTCACTTCTATAAGGAGATCTACACCTTTTACATATTTTTCTTGATGTGTCAAGTATGAGATATTTTGTTGATGAAAATATTGTGTAGTGTGTCTCTGAACTGGTAAACAGGTCGTCTGTGTTTTAAAATTGTTAATGGTCATGGCTCTTGAATTTTACCACAAATTTTGAAAAATCACCAAAATTATGACCTAGAAATAAGTCCTTTTAGCATCCACTTGAGGAAAAGCCTACCAAACTGGTGAGCTGAACTAAGACGATTTACCAAATATTTTAGCCAACTTTAACTTCCTCTCTAACCTAGCTTAATCCTGGTTAACTTCTAAATTCTCTCGCTATGGTGAAATCAGTTCATATGATTTTAATCTGCTAAAGAGATCATAAGTATGACCTACATAGTTTTTGAGCAGTGCTAAAGCAGACATTCTTATATTTTATTCTACTCAAGAAAACACCCATAGCAAAAATGAGAAGGCATGTAATTACCCACTTTATATAAAAAAAGGAACAAACACCATTTTTAGACGGCCAGATTGTACATTAAACCAAGTAATCTATTAATCTATCTAAAACTTCGCCCCCTTTTGTAGCTGGGGTCCTGTGCATCTCTCAGGGAGGACGTGACGTCACAGGTGTGCGGTGAGACCATCTCATTAGACTTCTCAGGTGAAGTCCCACAGGTGACCTGCGACTCAACATGCCCCGGGGACACACAGGTAAATTTACTCCCATTTTACCCCTACTATCTTTACTGTTAGGTCCAATTGTAACCCAGTGCCGCTCCCGCCTAAAAATCAGTGTTGAAAAACTGGCCACAGACCTCACAAGTCTAAAGGTACCTCTGCATGTTCCTGAGTAAGACGTACTATCCATTTTCATCTAAATTATTGATCTGCCATACACATTCTACTGGAAGAATGTCAGGTAGGAAGCGATGACATAGAAGCAAGTATTTAATACCTCAAATATAATTCGAGTGAGCTAGTAATTCTTTCGTATATAGTGAAAACAATTTAGTCTCTTTCTTGGAGCAATAATATGCCAAGAACAAGGTATTTTCCTACATCACAGAATCACAAAGAAAAATAGAAAAATACTAACAGTACAGCTACCTAGGATTATTCTACAATAACAACCTATTTTGTATCCTTTGAGTTACATAAGCAAGTTTTCTGTCATCTTTTAGCAAACAGCTACCACATTTTTCTATATTTTTTTGTAGATTTGAAGTCAAATAAACTCATAACAACAACAAACACTAAATTGTCTTGCATGGCTTTAACTTTACCACAAAGATTGGCTTCTTTTTGTAAAGTTCTACAACAGTATACTCCATAAGAAGCCAGGAAATGTATTCGCAGGCCATTACTTTAAGGTGTGAGAGAAAATGAATGATCATTCCTATTCAGAGTTCCTAAAATTTAATGGTTTGTTGAGGGTTTCTAAAAGATGAATGTGAATATGTTACCTTACTATTCTCTGTTTAAGACTTGGTCAGCAGGATCTGTCTACAAGAGGCCACCCGCACTCTCGCCATTAGGACTCATGGTGGAAATGCAGTACACCAACGCTGGCGTCTCATGCAGTCTTATTGAATCAGCATCAGGTAGGTGATTAAAAGTTTTCAAGATGCAATGTTTTAAAAAAAATTAAGAATATTCCTCTTGGAAAATACCAGGAAGAAAACTATGAGCGAAATATTAAAGCAGGAATGGTTCTCAACAGATGAAGATCTCCTAGCAAGCTTTCGAGAGGAGAGCGGCATCTGCGATTCATATCCAGTCACACTTCAGACCTCCTCCACGAGTGGGACCGAGGAATCATATGCCACAGAAGTATCATCTACTGGTAGTTATTACATAACCTCCCAAGCTGAAACAACCTATGAGACAGGATCCTCAGTCACAGCCACTGAATTCACATCTACCTCTGGTTCCTCTGTTTCATATGGAGAAAATACCTCAGGAACAGGTACCACCAGCAATGGAATAACAACAGCTTCTGGAGAATATGTTACAGGTTTTGAAACAACAGCTGGAACAGGATCCTCCATTACAGCTTCTGAATTCACATCTGCCTCTGGGTCTTCAGTTTCATATGGAGAAAATACCTCAGGAACAGGTACCACCAGCAATGGAATAACAACAGCTTCTGGAGAATATGTTACAGGTTTTGAAACGACAGCTGGAACAGGATCCTCGTCACAGATATTGATTTCACATCTGCCTCTGGTTCTTCAGTTTCATATGGAGAAAATACCTCAGGAACAGGTACCGCCAGCAATGGAATAACAACAGCTTCTGGAGAATATGGTACAGGTTTTGAAACGACAGCTGGAACAGGATCGTCCATCACAGCCACTGATTTTCACCATCTGCTCTGGTTCTTCGTTTTCATATGGAGAAAATTTTTACCCTCAGGAAACGGTACCACCAGTAATGGAATAACAACTAGCTTTCTGGAGAATATGTTTAACAGGTTTTTGAAAACAAACAGCTGGAACAGGATCCCTCCATTACCAGCTTCTGAATTACATCATGCCTCTGGTTTCTTACAGTTCATAGGAGAAAAAATACCTCAGGAAGGTAACCACCAAGTAATGGAATTAACAAGAGGCTTCTGGAGAATATGTTACAGGTTTTGAAAAACAACAGCTGGAACAGGATCCTCCGTTAACAGCTTACATGAATTAACACATTCATAGCCCTTGGTTCTTCAGTTTTCAATAATGGAGAAAATACCTCAGGAAACAAAGGTACCACCAGGTAAATGGAAATAACAAACAGCTTCTGGAGAATATGTTACAGGTTTTGAAACAACAGCTGGAACAGGATCCTCCGTCACAGCTTCTGAATTCACATCTGCCTCTGGTTCTTCAGTTTCATATGGAGAAAATACCTCAGGAACAGGTACCACCAGTAATGGAATAACAAACAGCTTTGGAGAAATATGTTACAGGTTTTGAAACGACAGCTGGAACAGGATCATCCGTTACAGCTTCTGAATTCACATCTGCCTCTGGTTCTTCAGTTTCATATGGAGAAAATACCTCAGGAACAGGTACCACCAGCAATGGAATAACAACAGCTTCTGGAGAATATGTTACAGGTTTTGAAACAACAGCTGGAACAGGATCCTCCGTCACAGTTCTTGAATTCAACATCTGCCTCTGGTTTCTTAATTTTCATATGGAGAAAATACTCAGGAACAGGTACCACCAGCAATGGAATAAACAACAGTTCTGGAGAATATTGTTACAGGTTTTGAAAACAACAGCTGGAAAAGGATCCTCCGTTACAGCTTCTGAATTCACATCTGCCTTGGTTTCTTCAGTTTTTCATGGAGAAAAATACCTCAGGAACAGGTACCACCAGTAATGGAATAACAACAGCTTCTGGAGAATATGTTACAGGTTTTGAAACAACAGCTGGAACAGGATCCTCCGTTACAGCTTCTGAATTCACATCTGCCTCTGGTTCTTCAGTTTCATATGGAGAAAATACCTCAGGAACAGGTACCACCAGTAATGGAATAACAACAGCTTCTGGAGAATATGTTACAGGTTTTGAAACAACAGCTGGAACAGGATCCTCCGTTACAGCTTCTGAATTCACATCTGCCTCTGGTTCTTCAGTTTCATATGGAGAAAATACCTCAGGAACAGGTACCACCAGTAATGGAATAACAACAGCTTCTGGAGAATATGTTACAGGTTTTGAAACAACAGCTGGAACAGGATCCTCCGTTACAGCTTCTGAATCACATCTGCCTCTGGTTCTTCAGTTTCATATGGAGAAAAATACCTCAGGAACGGTACCACCATAATGGAATAACAACAGCTTCTGGAGATATGTTACAGTTTTGAAACAACAGCTGGAACAGGATCCTCCGTTACAGCTTCTGAATTTTCACATTCTTGCCTCTGGTTCTTCCAGTTTTCATATTTTGGAGAAAAATACTTCCAGGAACAGGTACACCCAGTAAGGATAACAACAGCTTCTGGAGAATATGTTTAACGGTTTTTTGAAACAACAGCGGAACAGGATCCTCCGTTACGCTTCCTAATTCAAATCTGCCTCTGGTTCTTCATTTCTATGGAAAAGAAAATAACTCAGGAACAGGTACCACCAGCAATGGAATAACAACAGCTTCTGGATAAGGTTTATATGTTACAGGTTTTGAAACAACAGCTGGAACAGGATCCTCCGTACACCAGCAATTCTTTGATTTCACATCTCCTGTTCTCTGTTTCTTCAGTTTCATATGGAGAAAATACCTCAGGAACAGGTACCACCAGCAATGGAATAACAACAGCTTCTGGAGAATATGTTACAGGTTTTGAAACAACAAGCTTGGAACAGGAAGCACCAGTCCACAAGCCACTGATTTCACATCTGCATCCTGGATTCTTCCCGTTTCATATGGGAGGAAAATACCTCAGGAACAGGTACACTAGCAAGGGAATTTAAACCAACAGCTTCTGAGAGAATATGTTACCAGGTTTTGAAACAACAGAGGAACAGGATCCTCCGGGTTTCACAGCCACTTGATTTCACATTCTACCACGGTTTCTTCAGTTTCATAGGAGAAAATACCTCAGGAACTGGTACCACTAGCAAGGAATAACAAAACAGGCTTCTGGGAAATGTTTACAGGTTTTGAAACCGAACAGCTGGAACAAGGATCCTCCGGTCAACAGCCACTGAATTTCAACATACTACACTGGTTCTTCAAGTTTTTCATTTATGGAGAAAATACCTCAGGAACAGTAACCTTATAGCAATTGGAATAACAACAGGCTTTTGGAAAGATATGTTACAAGGTTTGAAACAACGCTGGAACAGGATCCTCTGTCACAGGCCACTGATTTCCACATCGGCCTTGGTTCGTCAGTTTCATATGAGAAAAATACCTCAGGAACAGGTACCACTAGCAATGGAATTTAACAACAGCTTCTTGGGAATATGTTAAAGGTTTGAAACGACAGCTGGAACAGGATTCCTCCGTCACAGCAATGATTTCACATCTGCCTCTGGTTCTTCAGTTTCATCCATAGGAGAAAATACTCAGGAACAGGTACCACTAGCAATGAATCAACAACAGTTCTCTAGGAAGGATAGTTAACTTAGGTTTTGAAACAACAGCTGGAACAGGATCCTCCGTCACAGCCATTGATTTCACATCTGCCTCTGGTTCTTCAGTTTCATATGGAGAAAATACCTCAGGAACAGGTACCACTAGCAATGGAATAACAACAGCTTCTGGAGAATATGTTACAGGTTTTGAAACAACAGCTGGAACAGGATCCTCCGTCACAGCTTCTGAATTCACATCTGCCTCTGGTTCTTCAGTTTCATATGGAGAAAATACCTCAGGAACAGGTACCACCAGCAATGGAATAACAACTGAATCAACAACAGTTATAGGTGAAAAAACAACTACTTCGGCAGCCTCCACTATGGAAAATGGCAGTGCAATTAAAACTAGTACTTTGTGGATCACCTCAGAAACAGTTACACCCGAAGAGGTTACTACTACTATTACTATTACTACTACTACAAGTTCAGATGTATCAGAATCCTCTGATGAATCAGAGTCAGGAAATAATAATGTAGCAACTAAAGTGTCATCTGCTGTCCCTGAACCTGCAACATCTCCAGAAGTAATCACAACTTCTCCTGAAGCAGAAACAACCACAACCAGTGTCAGAGTGACAGAGGCACCTGAAGAAACAACAAATCAAGGCTGTGGTAACAACGGAGAGGTCAACAACTCAGAACAGAAAGTACCAGTTGTTGACAATGAACCTATGACTACTACCACAGCTGCACCCACCACCACAAGTACCACAACTGCACCTACCACTACCAGTACCACAACTGCACCTACCACTACCACTACCACAACTTCCACCACTACCACCACCACAACACCTGCTCCAGTCTTCGTCTGTCCTAATGGATGGTCGAGATTTGCTGACTCCTGCTACCTCGTTTCTTCAGTCAAAGGCTCCTGGGAATCGGGAGAAAAGTATTGCAAGAATATCGGTGGTTCCTACGTCACGATCAGCTCCTCAGCTGAGCAAAACTACCTTAAAAGTTAGTACTTAATTACTCTTGAAAGTTATAATATACCCATAAAATTAATAATAATGTTACATTACACTAAATGCTATATTGTCACTTCAAACTTTTTTCATGAATCAGCAAAGCATTAAACCAGAGGGGCAAATGAAACTTGTCTAAATCTTATAAAACCAGGAAATGTTTTCATTGCTGAAATAATAGTTGCCAGTTATTCACAACATAACAGTTATTCCATGGAAGAAATTCTTGTAGGCTACCTTCACACAAAAAAATTACAACCATAATCACCCTGACTGCAAATGGAAATGTGTATATTATACGTCCTACTCTTGCCCAAAATATGGGCCACCAGGCGGGCACCTTTTGCATTCTCAGAGGTCATATTTGTTTTGAGATCCTGGCCTGCATTATCATTGGAGGTTTTTTTCTGATTAAATTTGTTCTTTTTAAGCTTTCTTTGAAATTTCACAGTTTTTCATCTTAATCTTTGGGCATCTCATGGAATCACCCGTGACTCAATAACATTTTCCATTCCTTCGAAGGTCTTGTGCGCGACAACACCTGGATTGGTTACAATGACAGAGCCAAAGAAGGAACCTTTGTTTGGTCTTCAGGGGAAAACTCCAGTTACAAGGCGTAAGATTCCATTGCCAGTTCCTTATTGAAACAAATTCTTTTCCTGGTCACAGTGCCTGACTTTCCCTTTCATACATCTCTATTGTCTTTACTCAGATTTGCCAGTGGAGAGCCCAACAACGGCGGAATCTTCAGCTCAGAAGACTGTGTCGAGATGCGCAAGAAAGAAGGTTACCTGTGGAACGACGAGGGCTGCTCCAATGATAACTAGTGAGTTCAGTCGTGATGTGAAAGGCTGTGAATTCTTACTTCAATCGGTAATCCTTTGGGGTGCCAATATGACCCTTTGGTCATTGGCTCCAAAGGCTGTTTCAGCAACTGTTCTGAATCCTCTCTTTATTTACCAGGACTTAGGACCATGGGCGCTCCCAGCATATTTACCAAGGGGCTAGGGGGGCTGTGGTGCTAATCTTAATAGGGTACATATATGGATAGTTTCCGGTAGACAAACACTTTTAACTCTTTAAAATAGCAGTTAATTCCAAAAACAGCACCAACACCTGCATTTCTTTAATTAATAAAGCAAGTGTATTCCATGTATATATATATATATATATATATATCATATATAATATATATATACATATATACATAATTCTACATATATATAAATATATATATATATAATATATCTATATATATATATATTTAAAAAATAATAAAATTAATATATATATTCTATATATATATGTCTATATATATATATATATATATATATATATATAATATATAATATATAATATAATAAATATTATATGTCGTGAAAATGCGATACCAATAATTTAAGAGAAGCAAGATGCGATAAAGAAAAAAAATAATGAAAGTTATAATATGCACACACACACACATATATATATATATATATATATATATATATATATATATATATATATATGCATGCATACATATATGCTTAGGACCAACATTAGTACTTTAACAAACATGATAGAGTCGACAGAGACTTCTGCTGCAATCTCCTTCATCAATCAAAATTATTTTGAGAAAAACTTTACAGCACTGAAACCTCATACCAGGCTTCCTCGGTTAAACTCCCGATGGATTTGCCTAGGGCAATAGATAATAATCAACTTGTCGAATATTTTAGGTTTAACAACTCTCAACTAAAGACATTTTTATCAGATCCAAATACTTCTCATATTCGCGAGTTTTCAAAGAAAATACTCACCACTTATAAGACTACTTCTATATAATGAGTTTACCGTTTTTGTGTAAAATGACCCATCTATACCTGATTATCATATTGTGTAAGATTAATCATGAGTATAAAATTACGGCCTACATCCTACCTTGCCTGGTGTACTGTTAGCAGAGTTAATGAATAGCTCTTTGCAACATCACTAAGCTTGCTTTCTGACTTAACGTTCAAGCTCCTCCTCCGGATTTGTGAAACTTCTTCATTTTTTCTTGTGAGTTTTCACTCCCCATCTAAAGACATACCTGTCAGAATTAGTTATGATTCTAGATGATCTCGTTAAACGCCTCATGATGATAATACGGTTTAAGATTACAAAAGCTAGGCTCGTACAAACTATAGCCAAATCACCTTTTTTGTTTTTCCTGATAACTGGTGTCTTCTTTCTGCATTTCCTGTTGCCTTTTGTGACTTCTTTCAAACGAACACCGTATTCTTCGGAAGCTTGATTTCCAAGTTAATGGCCCCTGTGGTGGGCATGTTCCATTTGGATAGGGGTTTATCTTCTGAATAATAATAATAATAATAATAATAATAATAATAATAATAATAATAATAATAATAATAATGGTTTCATGTGAAACTTGATTATACCAATGTTTCACTATAGTTAATTTTCTCTGTAATGCCGATTAATCTTACGGTAATTTGATGAGGCTATTGAAAAGGTGATCATTTAAATCTGCTCTTTGCTTTGCTTGCTGCGTTTGTATGTTTGGGCGTTCTATCAGGCCTTATTTGTCGTTTAAAAATGATATTTTCCAAGAATAACTTTTTCTTTCCAGCTATGCATGCGAGACTGGCCTCGTGGTGAAGACATAGAATACCCGACCAAAACTTTTGACCTCAGGACGCGGATGGCTCAATAACCTGGAACGAGAAACTTTTGAAAGCAACATAACAGCTTCTGAAACCTCATACAACTCGCAGTACATATCATGGCATATATATCGTTAAAGGCAGAAGTGGGAAAAGATTAATGTTTATCCTCATAAACCAAAATAATGTGGTTCTGTATAAATGTGAAATAGGATAACTATTCAATATGGTGCTATAAACACGAGTTCTTCTGTCAAATTTGGTGTAAGATGTTGTACAATTTGAACAGTATAATAAAGATACATTTAGACAAGGACATTTAATAACCTATGATATAGTCAATAAGACAAACGCAGGTTTGTGAACATTATAAAAAAACACAAACCTAGCTTTAAATCCATAGATGTAGCATCAATTCATTCATTCACTCACTCCGTTTGCTGGACTCGTTAGTCAAGCAGCTTTACTAACAATGAATGCTAGGTCTAGTCAGTAACATAACACAGCTGGTCTCTAGCTAATTCATGTTATGCAAAATTAGGCGCCTAATCAGATATGAAAAACAAACCACTTGATCTGCAACACACTCTTAACTTGAGGTTCTTGCAGCGTGCCTTCGACCCCTAGCTGCAACCCCTTTTGTTCCTTTCACTGTACCTCCTTTTATATTCTCTTTCTTCCATCTTATTCTCCACCCTCTTCTAACAATTGATTTATAGTGCAAGTGCGAGACTTTCCTACTGTTACACCTTTCAAACCTATTACTGTCAGTTTCCGTTTCACCTCTGAATGACCTCGTAGATCCCAGTGCCTGGCCTTTTGCCTAAATTCTATATTCAATTCAATTCAGTTCATACTCTAACAGTAACAGGAATAGTCTCCTTTGTGAGTTTACCATGAACGTGTATGAAAACGAAAGAACGCCTTGGTATTGTCAATCAAAGAATTTACAAATGTAAGTATGATTGGGCAACTAAAGGGAAAAAAAATGCAAGGAAACATAAGCAGTTGAGACGGAAAGGTAGGGGAAGAGAGAGAAAATTAAAATCCAACTTTGAAGGTCTATAGGAAATTCACAAAGGCATAAGAGAAAAAAACCCAGAAAAGATAACAGAAAAAATCATATTAATAAGAGCTAGATTAGATAGGTTAGAACCAGCAGCAGGAAAAGATTGAAAGGTGAAAAACAAACAAATGTTTGCAATGTGACGAAAATGAGAATTAGAGCGTTTCTTAATATATTTCTAGAGACAACAATATTTGAGCAGTTAAGTTATGAGAGATTTGGCAAAAGCACGTGGAACCATAAGCACATGGAACCAAAAGCACATTAAACTGAAACTATCACAAGCACAAGCAAGATTGGAACGAAATCGAGAGCTGCTACATAGGCAAACCCTACCAACACAAAGTCTCGCTTGGCCAGGCAACTAACTTTATAACAAACATATGTGTAGGAAACAGAAGGAAACCCGTGTGTCACTATAACTGATTCACTTAAGGTAGATTCTTGGTTGAGCCCTATGCCTACGAGACGTTAGTTTGGCGGCGCTGATTGGCTGGGGCTGCTACCTCCTGGTACCAGCCAATCAGCAGCCACCAAACAAACGTTCTCGTAAGAATAAGGCTCATCCGAGAATCTACCTTAAGTGAATCAGTTATAGAGTGCTTTATTACACGTCCAGTCTATACAGAGGTGTGACTGCAAGTGAGTTGCAGACACGCGGGCTACATTGGTGCCAATCGCGCCGCCCTCTCGGCAACAGACTTTACACAAGTTCAACCATCCTACATCCCCCCCCTAAGATTATGGCATGGCAGAATGGCATAATATTAAATGTAAATAATCATTTATTTACATTTAATATGCAAAGAAAATATGCAAGAAAAAAATCTTATAGGAAAAATGCAATGTTTAATGCACAGGTATCACAGCATAAATTGACATGCATGGCAGCAACATGAATATGCATAAAAATATGTCTGCAAAAATTAATTGTAGCCAGTTCGGCTTATCAAAAATAGAAGACAAGAAAAACACGGGGGACAATATAGGACAATTTTACAGTGGCATGAGCATGAGCATGGGTTAACACTCAACATCACCCATAACATACTCGCCCATCCATGAGGGTTGTATTGTCCGCCTTTTTGGACGAGGTGGAGCGGGGTCCGGGCGTGGGGAAGTGGCTGACGATGTTCGGGACTGACGTTTTATCACTTTCAGGTGCTTCCTGTTTCTGAGTGACACTCGACTGCTTCCATCCAGCCTAATGAGATACTGTCGGTGGCCCTTGGACTCCACTACCAACCCAGATCAGTCCAAGGTTTTGGTTACAGGATCCTGCACTCTTACCCTGCAGCCTACAACAAGGGGTAGAAGCTCCCTGGTCCCAGCAAGTGGTTGGGTCTCCTTTTGGGACTCTGCCATTTGTAGTTCCCTCTTCTGGATGATCTCGTCCCAGTGTCTCTCCACCTTGTAATGCTGTCTGGGCGTTGGCACTCCATCTCTGAGTTGCCTACCAATGGCAATCTGTGCTGGTGACTTGTCGAACCCCTTAGGAGGGGTGTTGAGGTACTGAAGAATTGCCAGAGATGCCTTGTTGCAATCGAGGCTGCCTCCTTTGCATATATTTGCCCTGATGATCCTCTTGGCGGTCTTGACTGCTGCTTCAGCCCTTCCATTGGACTGGGGCTAATGGGCTGATGAAAGGCGTACAGTAACCCCCCATTTTCTGAAGAATGATGTGGTCTCTTAGCTGATGAGGTTTGTGCCCCCATCTGTCGAGATTAGCTCTGGTGCTCCCCATCTTGTGAAGTACGTCCTCAACACTGATATGATTCTTGATGACGTTGTACCATGTGGAAAGTGTGCGACTTCCAGCCTGTCTGCATAGGCCATGTACAGTGATGCTCAAATCTCATGCGACATGACTCCATAGGATTTCGTTCAAAATTCACTAATTGGCAACCTAGCATGCTCCATATTTGTCTATTATTTCAATGCAGAAACGCAATTATTACATACAATATGGACATAATATGTTTCATAAGAGTGAAATCTGTTATATATGTCAAAACTGTAAGAAAATGTCATGGGTAGCAAATTTCAGAAAAAACTCTTTTGAAACATTTTCAAAACTTTCGTTCACACATCGCTGAAGCATTTGACCAAATTGAAGTCGTCATCAAGCATCAGTTCAAATGTTAAATAAAAAAGACACGAAAAAAATTGTCATAACACTAATAATGCTTCCAAAGCTAACATAAAATTTGAATTAGTCCTATTTGATTGCTTTTACACCTCAATGCTGAAAAAAATGTAAATATGTACTATATACAAAAGTAGAATGCGCCCACCGATAGCAACGTGTGTGACGTATCATTAGTGTCGGTGCAACAATAACCACCTGGTGCAACATAAGAAGGTCTACACTGAGTAGCGAAAATTAAATTATCTTGAAAACACTTACTTTATATGTGTTAGAGGAATATTTGGATTTTCATACATAATTAATTGTTATAATTCTTAAATATTTAAAAAATTATGGCATACTAGCGCATATTCGCCTATGCTATTATTCTTTTGTCAAAGCCAAGATATTGTTCCTAGGCCTAGGTGTTAGATTTCTTTACTTTACAATTAACAGTCACGTCTCTCTATTAACAATTTCTAGCCGGAAGGCAAATGAGGTTATCTACACATTCTTGTTCTTCAAATGACCTTATGAAAGATACCTTATGAAAGAATAAATTATACACCAAAAGTGAGGAGAAGGACTTTTAAGAAAATAATATTTTAAACCAGTTGAAAAACAAGTGTTCCATACGCCTTGATATTAATACTTATGATATTTTGATTAATAGTCATCTTCTCCATACAATCAAAATCATCACCTTTTATTCCTCAAAGAACAGGTAATCTCTACAAATAAAAACATTAGTAACATTACATCTTATAAGGCTTAGATTATTCTTTTAGGCCTATAAATAATTTTGCAACATATAGGCAGCTTAAACGCAGCCTAAAACTTCAACATTCAAAGAAAACTGGTTGTAATTCATATCCCTATTGTACTCGTCAAAAAACAGATAATCTCTACAAATAAATTCATTAATAACAGATTATATCTCAGAAGGTTTAGATTATTTTTGTAGGCCTATAAAACATTTTGCAACTACAGGCGGCTTAAACACAGCCAAAAGCTTCAACATTCAAAGAAAACTTGTTTTAATTCATATTCCTATGTTGAAAATGTTGTTATGACTGTTGAGCTTATTAGATCTACTGTCATAATGCAGCAGACGTAGTTATGTTGACCAGTCCGAGGAGCATGTAAAGCGAGCTTTCATTGATGGCACAGCTAACCTTATCACACCGCACTTTGAACTTAGCAGCTTATAAAAAGAAAATCAGTTCAAATCATACAGATTACGAATTATACCAATGCATAAAAGGGATCATATTTATATAACCATAGGGAAAATATGGCTAGCTGTGAATTCACAAACTTTTCGACATGTATGACATTAGAAAAATAAGTATAACACTACTTGGCAACATCACGTTGAGCCTGAGATTCTGAACGATACAAAATGAATCATGTCGCATGAGATTTGAGCACCACTGTACATATGGCCCTCCAACTGTAGCATGTCCACCACCGTTGACTGGAATGGGTATTCTGGGGGTGCTGTGAGTACTAATGGTTCAGCAGGTTGTGATGGAGCATGTATATCACAAGAGGCATATCCATCCCTGTGGCTCTGCAGGTCACCTTCCATGCCTGGCCAGTAAACTGATTGCCTAGCCCTGCGGAGCATGGTATCCACCCCCTGATGTCCTGCGCGAAGGCCTGTGATGACTTGAAGGCGAAGTTCCTTTAGGATGGGCAGACGTGGGCATCCTTGCTGATAAGTGTAGACTATCAGGTCTTCTACCATAGATAACCTGTCCCTAACTGCGTAGAACTGATGTAGGCAGGCCAACTCCTGCGCCTTCTGTGGGCGCCAGTAATTTGCTGCCACTTTAGCTACCAACAACTGGTATACAGGGTCTTTAGAGGCTGCTACTTTGACCCTCTCCTCATCAAGTATGAGGCATTCTTGATCAAGGGCAGTGGCTGAAGCAGCGACAAGGGCAGCAGTCATATCCTCTTCAAGTTGAGAGTCCTTGTCGTCTGGTTCACAATGGAGAGCAGGGAAACATGATATGAAGTCAGCAGCGCAGTTCCTCTTCCCTGGTAGGTATCTTACCTGGAACCTGTATTGCAGGGTTTTCTCCTTGAGAAGGAAGAGTCTTGGGTTCAGTATATCCTTCAGCTCTCTATCACCCAGGAGCTTGACCAGCGGGCGGTGGTCAGTCACGATCAATAAGTTGGGGCAGCCCAACAGGAGTAGCCTGGCCTTCTTGAGGTACCACGTGACAGCTAAGGCCTCTCCCTCAACAGCAGCATACCCAGCTTCAGCTTGTGACAAGTGACGGCTCCCACATAGGGCAATACGCCAACCACCCTTGCAGCAGAATGGGACATCAGCTGAGGTACAAGCACAGTACTGCTGCAGAATAACAAACCCGATCCCACCACTGCTCCAATCTGTTAGGGCTGCCGTAGGTCGGGTCTTGTCATAGTATACCAGCCCATCCTTGGCCAGCTTGCATATGGCCTCCTGTGCTTGGTGGAATCTCTCTTGTAGGTTGTTATCCAAGTAGACATTCTTGCTTGCAGACTTCTTCAGGAGGTCTCTGAAGGGTTCCATCAGCGGGGCAGTGGCCAGGAAGGGTGCCAACTGGTTGACAAAGCCAAACCATGACCTGATGTCAGTGACCGAGGGGTTGTCAGGCATAGGGAATCTCCGTATGGCAGCTAGACTCTCCTCTGTGGGCCTATAGGAATCCCATCCCAGCTGGAATCCGACAAAGCTCACTTCTCTTTGGCAGAAGCTGAATTTCTCTGGCTTGAGGGTTATTCCCTTTTTGGCACATGTGTCCAAGAAATTATATGTGTGCCAGAAGGCCTCTTCGACGCTGTTGTCATATAGAAGAGTATCATCCACACACTTGTGTTTTTGGGGAATGTCCTTGATGGCGTCATCAAACCTCTTGGTGCAGGCATCTGAAGCTGAATAGTGTCCCATGGGTGTTCTTCTGTACCGATAACGCCCCCAGGGATTGATAAAGGTTGTGAGTTTGCGGCTTTCTTCATCTAACTCCACCTGGTGGAAACCCCAATGCGCATCTGCCACCGTCTTAAAGGAATGTAAGGGTACCCCTGAGATCATGTCGAAAGGAGCAGGGGTGTGATGCGTCTCTCTCCTGCAGGAGGCATTGAGGCATTGAAAGTCCACGGTGCGGCTGGGCTGACCTGACTTCTTGGCAACAATGACCATCCTCACACACCATTCTGTTGCTTCACCAGTCGGTACCTCCTCGATGATGCCTTTCTTGATGTCCTGGTCCAACTGCAACTTCACTTCTGATTCCCAATGCTTTGGCACAGATGCTGGGGTGTGGCATGCATAGGGGGTTGCCCCTGGCAGTAGATGAATATGGTGCGGCTTACCCTCCATGACAGGGAGGGGCTCCCTTTCTGTATTGAATGTCGATGACGAAAAATGGCGCAAGAGCCACTGCTCCAACTTTGGGACGTTCTCCTCCACTGGTGGGAAGGGTATGGATGAGGGCTTAGGCAAGGACTGCTCAATGGGGGTGAGTGCCTCATGCTCCAGTGTGAGGCTTGCTGACACTGGTAAGTGGTGGGGAAAGGACTGGGGTACGAGGGCAAGGTCCTTGCAAGCAGCCAATGAAAGAAAGAATGACCTCGCAGACTTGATGAAGTACACTTCTTGGACGGTTGTCCTGTTACCATATTGAACGCAAAGGGGGGCAGTTCCCATACACTCCAATCTAATATTGGCAACGTCACGTAGGGCCCCACAGCATCGTGAAAGAGTAGGCCTTTCAACGAGGGTCGGCAGCAGGTTGGGGCCTGCAACACACACTTGGGCCCCAGTGTCTACCACAGCCTGTACAGGACTGTGACCCTTAGGCCTAGGGCTATGCACTGATGAAGACACTACCACTTTTATAGTAGGCTGCATACTGGGTTGTAGTCTGCCCCCAGTGTTACCATTTTCTTCTTGCTTCTACAAAACCATTTCAAGTTTATTTTCTCACTGGGTGCACAACACCTTTCTGGGCTCGTGCTGCACTCCGCAGTTCCCACACACGAGCACTGATGGGAACCGAGGCCCTCTCATTACTCTTCATTGCTGCACACTCGGGGTGGGGGGGGGGGGGGGCTGGGGTCTGTCTCCACATGGCTCTTGATGCCATGTGTCGTGCTGGGGCATGGATGCATCTTTGCGGACTGCTTCTTATGTTGCACACACTGCCCTTAGGGCATCTACACTACAAACAGAATCACATGACCTGTAAAGGTCTCTTTTCAATATCTCATCCCTTAGACCTACCATAAGCTTTCTAATGAGCATATATTCAGACAAATCACAATGACAGCTAGGGCACTGGAAGCCACAGTTCATGGCCTTTTGAGAGCACTTTGCAAAATATTCACTAATGGACTCCTCACGCCCTTGCATACACACAAAAAACTCAACTCAATGCACAGCCTGGTACGATGCACGCAGAACCATGGCCCCTATAGCATTTGGCCAAAGCCCCTTCTGGAGACAAGTTAGCCCACTGTAAATCACTATACCTGGTATCCAGCGTACGTTGCAACTCTAGGGAGCAATGAAGCCTGATGTGTTGAACTGCATCCGCTGGTTGAAGCTTATGTAGCCTAAGCCAATGTGTCATGGACCGTTTCCAAGTCCTGTAGGAGGCTGATGACATTTCCAAAGCACACTTCTCTGGTAGCGGTAGGGCCAGGCCCTGGGGCCGCTCTGTAGATGCACTCGCCATTGTAGGCAAACGGTCGTTAAGGGCTTGCAATGCATCTCGACTCTTGGCAACCACATGTTGCAGAGCTGGTGATCTTGACGCCACTCCGACAGGAGTACTGTGGGCACCCCTGGATGATCGTCGTTCCCTCCTTGCCGTGAAAGATGGTCTCCCTGGTGTTGACATGATTATTCTTTATGTATCCTACTCACTGCGCCATGTAGGAAACAGAAGGAAACCCGTGTGTCACTAGAGTGCTTTATTACACGTCCAGTCTATACAGAGGCGTGACTACAAGTGAGTTGCAGACACGCGGGCTACATTGGCGCTAATCACGCCGCCCTCTCGGCAACAGACATTACACAAGTTCAACCATCCTACAATATGGTATTACAGAAACAAGAAACTTGAAAAACTCAAGAAAAATATGGATAGAAGGAGCAAGGAAGATATTTCAATGGCAAATCCATCACACACTACTAGAGCTGAGAGCCTTCACATACATAAATGCTGAACTACTACTACTAATCGTCCGTCAGCAGTCATCAATAAAAGCTGTAGCAAGGGAAAAATAAGAAAATTGTATTGGAACGGATTAGCGATGCCATCCTTCATGTATACCTACCATTGAAGTCATGGAACCCTACAAGAAAACATGAAATGAATTACAAAAAGTATACAATCAACTATATAGAACAATCCTGAGAGCAACACGTTACACAGCAAGTTGTGCATTAAGATCTGAAATAGGGGCCTCTTCCTGCTAATCAAGAGATTTGAAAGAATAAACTATTCTACCTGAAACAGATAGGCTACCTGAGAGTGGTGGAATTAGACTCCTATACGAGATAACCATAGATCAGAATGAAAACGAGAAAACCCCCTGGATAATGCAAATCTAAAATGAAAGAATTAAACATAAACTTAAGTAAAATTGAGTCACTTAAAGGTAAACAACTGAAAGAAATAATAAATAACTGGGACAGAAAAGCATGGCAGAAAGAAATGAATGACTAGACAACGTTAAGAATCTAGAGAAAATATGGGGAAAACATATTTGTGCTGTGAGGAAAATAATGAGAATTTAGAACATTTATTACTCTACTGCCCAGCATACAATGAGATTAGAAATAGTTATAGTTTTGTGCAGCAGCCATATCAGGAAAATAGGAAAATAAAGAGAAATTGATAGCCAATATACTCTTATTTGCAGATATTCTGAGGGGGAAGTTGAAAATAGTGAAGAATTTGTAAAAGAATTATGGCATTACAGAGAGGGAAAAAAAAGCACACACACACACAAACAAACAAAGGAGGGCTAAAACAAGGAAGGGAGCCGTTTCAAAGTCAAATCCCACAGTCTACTACTACTACTAAGAATGGCTGTCATTTTCGTATATTAATGGCCATTGATTGACTAAAAACAACCACACGAGGAAACAGGAGACGGCAAGTTCCGTGAGGCAGGATAGGTAAGTCTGACTTGGACTTAGTAGGTAGCCAGTTAGTCCTCTCCGTAGTAGCACATAGATAATGTGTGAAACGACTCTTATTAATAAATATGGCCCTTTTTGATGTGTTTGTTGGACCCTGCTGAATGCTATTTAATATATTCTCCTGGAATCCTTATATATATATATATATATATATATATATATATATATATATATATATATATATACATATACAATATACATATATATATATATATATATATATATATATATATATATATATAGTATATATATATATATATATATATATATATATGTGTGTGTGTGTGTGTTTGTATATATATACTTATAAATATATATGAATATGTATATGTATGTATATATAACGTTCTAATATATGGTAGTTACTGGTGTAAAGACAGAAAACAATAAGATTAACATTAAAAGTGCTAAAATACAAATACAAGACATAATACAATATGAATAACAGAATTAAAACTAATTGTAGCAGAACGAACCATCACGAGAGAATGGAATGACGGAAGTCAGAAGGAACAAACCAGAAATGACAAAAGGCAGCTACAGCTCACCAAGATAGAGTTGCCGAGGAAGACTGCTAAGTGTTCAATTGAGGAACAAGCTGTTTAATAAACAAGGACTCCAGTATTGTCAATAGTTTGCCACTCGGTGCCCGTCCCAATATTTCAAAATCTTTGTATTGTATATTATGTTTGCATTTATTGGCGTGTTGTCTGATAGAAAATTCAGGATTAGCAAGTTTGTTACCAGCTCGATAACTAACGCCCTTATGACAATCAATTCTGACCCTTAGTAACCTCTGTGTGGATCCCTAGATTACACCTAGGGCAATTAAACTTGTATGCAACACATGAGGTCATCAAAGGGTGAAGTTTATCCTTGAATTTCAACAAACTGCCTAATCTAAGTGGATTTGTCGGAATGATCTAACTCTGATAGCTGGATATAATTAAATATGAGTTTTCTTGGTGCATCATAGAAATTTTTGTCATGGGTTAAAGGTACATTTGCATAAAATGGAAGCTTAGGCACAGTAGGTAAGGAGACTTTTAGAATGAAAACGTTATTAAGAGGTTTAAAAACATACCTGTGAAACAGTGTAGTGGGAAAATAATTGCTTGTAAAATATTGACGTAAACAGTGGATTACCTTTTGTGAGCTGTTTTCGTTTGTCGTTTCTGGTTGGTTCCTTCTGACTTCCGTCCTTCCTTTCTCTTTTGATGGTTGGTTCTGCTACAACTAGTTTTAATTTTTCTATGTCTCGTATATGTATTTTAGCGCTTTTAATGTTAATTCTATTGTTTTCTGTCTTTATAGCTTGAAAATGAAACCTTTGTGTTTTGAAACGTCGCAATAAATATATCTTAAGGACCACCTGAGATGTAGTACATACTTCCTCGTTCATCAGTCTTCTATGTTACTATATATATATATATATATATCTATATATATATATATATATAAATATATATATATATATATATATATATATATATATATAATATATATATATATCAGTAAGGTTGGGGCATCTGGAACGCCGTTGATTTAATATGAATAGGATGGAGAAAAGCCAGCGTAGCATCATACATTTATTTTCCAAATTTTCAAGACTTGGGGTCTCATCATTAGGGCTGTAAAATGTACAAAATATACAAATTAAAAAAGACTCAGTATTAATATTAATAAAAATGGAACAACATAAAAGTTAGATATAATAATTTAAAAGATGAACTAAAAAATTAAAAGAAATTAAAAAGTGAAGAATGCTTTAGTTAGTACCTATCTCTATGGAGTTAAAAAACTGAGTGACGTTCTTTGGTTTGGAAAGGAGGACGTCAACTATGCTATATATAGAACTGTGGAAGAAGTCTGACCATTTAATGGGGGCACAAGCTGTTTGATTGTTAACGACTCCAAATCAGAGAGAGAATAGTCATTGGGCGCTTGGGTGACAATGCCAAAATCCTTGTATGAAAATGATGTTTTACATTTATTACAATGTTCTCGTATGTTAGAGAATTCTTTCGTTTTCAAAGTACATCCCGTACGGTGACTGACTCCGAGATGAAAATCGATTCTGACTTTGAGCAATCTTTTGGTGGCGCCCACGTATTTCCCGATCTTACATTTCGGGCAAGTAAAGCAATATACCACCAAAGATCGCATCAAAGCCGGAAGTTTATCTTTGTGGGGGAACAAAGAACCCAGAGTTTTAGGATTTTTAGCCATCAACTTTAGATTCACAGCCGGAAAAGTTTTCTGAATGACTTTTTGTATTTGCACCTTAAATGCGTTGGACTGAATGAAAGGTATAGAAGCATATATTAATAATTTAGGCACGTTCAGTACAATTTGACGTAGCTGAAATTTATCATTTAAAAAGTTACTAACATATCTAAAGAATAAGGCTGGAGGATACGAATTGTTTTTAAAAAACTGGAGTAAAAATTGGATTTCGCTATGGAAGTTATGCCAGCTGGAAGATAATGTATAGGCACGGTGTTATAGTATGGAAATACTATTCAATTTAAATGTTAGGGAACAACTGCTATAGAAGTTAGTACCTTGACCTGTGAACCGTATTAAAACCATGTTCAAATACCTGTTGCACCGAGGATGAGGGGGTTTGATGCAGTCTCCAAAACTACAAATACCTGAGTGCGACAGGTATTTGAGGTGGGAGGCGGCATAAACTTATATCCTCTTGCGGTGGCGGGGTGGGCTAAGGCTTCACTGCCAGTCCTGGAATTGAAGATGTCGATGGTTCGTGCCCGTCGGCTGGCAATTCTATTATCGCCTAAAAAATTCCCCTTCGGTTAAACATATATGAAAATATATTAATTCCGAGGTAGAGTGAATTAGATATTAAAGGACATTTGTAGCTCGATATATGTATATGAATCACGGTAATGTGATATGACCTATATAATGGCTACATGCAGGCAAAAGCACTACAACACTACTGAGGACGAGGGGGTTTGATGCAGTCTCCAAAACTACAAATACCTGAGTGCGACAGGTATTTGAGGTGGGAGGCAGCATAAACTTATATCCTCTTGCAGTGGCGGGGTGGGCTAAGGCTTCACTGCCAGTCCTGGAATTGATGATGTCGATGGTTTGTGCCTGTCGGCCGGCAATTCTATTATCGCCTAAAAAATTCCCCTTCAGTTAAACATATATGAAAATATATTAATTCCGAGGTAGAGTGCATTAGATATTAAAGGACATTTGTACCTCGATATATCATACTATAATGGGCGTAATGTCTGTCTGTCTGTCATTCAATCATGGCCAAACGGCTGGTCAGATGGGCATGAAACTTGGCAGGGTTATGGTGGGGAACCCTAAGATGGTTTGTAATGGGGTTTCATTCAACCTAACCCCTCCTTTGTAGGGGTTGGGGGTGAAAAGGGATTCCCTGAAACGGAGCTGTTTCTGGCCGTGAAACGAGGCTGGTTATTCCGGTAGACTTAGTTACTTTACGATTTTTCATACATAATTTCTGTACAACTTCCCCGGAGAAAGTCGCAAATATTTCAGCTCGGACACAATAGAAGATGAAAATTATCATCAATATCCCCAAGATTTATGAATAACTTAAATCCATTGGGACTACCAGTGCACAAAATAACGTTGAAGAAGTACTGCCCGGTAATGTTGCTTAGGAATTTCGATCCTGCCAATGGACATAATAAAAAGGAAACTGACAAGTTCCTACTTTCTACCATTTTTTGGAAGACACAGGATCATAAGAGCATTTATCAGTAGCCATAACACACTGACATACAACTTGCGTCTTTGCAGTAACATAATGAAAAGAAAGATACTTTATTATTCGTATCACCGTGCAAAGTAATTGACAAAGAAACGAACCAATCAAGATCCCTGTTCCGTTAAATGAAAGTCACCGACGAGAGAGAGAGAGAGAGAGAGAGAGACATTTAACGACATTAATGCACTACAATTTTATAATTTTATCTTGCTATCGAAAAATGAGAGAGAAAAAGAGAGGAGATAATTTGTGATTTGAGAGCTAAGTAATCCGATAATCCCATCACCCTCTTCGTTACTTGACTTACATTGAGAGAGAGAGAGAGAGAGAGAGAATCATTAAAAGAGGGTAAACAATAATGAATACGAACTTCTTTACGTTCATTGATCGTCCCTTCACTTACTTTAAGAGAGAGAGAGAGATAGAGAATATCATTAAAAGAGGGGAACAACAGTGAATAAGAATTTCTCTGCTTTCAGTGATCATCCCTTGAATTACATTACGAGGGAGAGAGAGAGAGAGAGAGAGAGAGAGAGAGAGAGAGAGAGAGAGAGAGAGAGAGACTATTTGTGTAATCGCCCTTATTTTAATATTGCTGAACAAATAGTACATATAAATTTTTCACTTCTGCACCCATATATTATCGCTCATCGTAGATGGGTAAGTTTGCTAGTGTATATGAATCATGGTAATGTGATATGACTTATATAATGGCTACGTGTGGGCAAAAGCACTACAACACTACCAAGGACAGGGGGGTTTGATGCAGTCTCCAAAACTACAAATACCTGAGTGCGGCAGGTATTTGAGGTGGGAGGCAGCATGAACTTATATCCTCTTGCGGTGGCGGGGTGGGCTAAGGCTTCACTGCCAGTCCTGGAATTGAAGATGTCGATGGTTCGACGTGCGCGTCGGCCGGCAATTCTATTATTGCCTAAAAAATTCCCCTTTGGTTAACCATATATGAAAATATATTAATTCCGAGGTAGAGTGAATTAGATATTAAAGGACATTTGTAGATCAATATATGTATATGAATCACGGTAATGTGATATGACTTATACATACATACATACTACATATATATATATATATATATATATATATATATATATATATATATATATATATATCTATATATGTATATATGATATATATATATATATATATATATATATATCTATCTATATATATATATATTATATATATATATAATAATATATTGCTAATATTAATATATATGATATATATATTATATAATTGTGATATATATATATATTATATATATATATATATATAGATATATTATTATATATTTATATATATTATATGATTATATATTATATATATATAATATATAGTTTTATATATATAGATATATATATACATATATATATATATATCTATATATATTTATATATATTTGGATTATAATATATAATATATAATATATATATATTAATATATATATTGTGACGCATATTGTCAAATTTGTACATATTGCTGAACCATTTAATTATTGTCTTGTTTAGTTAACTGTATAACTACCATATGAATACGGAATCACTTCTTATATTCTGCATTGTTTGTCTCCTTCGGACCTTTTCCCTGGCTTTAAGTTAGTCTCACTCTGGTCTCTTGCTGGGAGGAGGGTCGAAGGGGCTGCCTATTTATTTGAGTATTTTCTGTATATTTTTCATAATATTTTGAATGAGGTTTATTTTCTTTATTTATGGGTGTGATTTATAGCATTGTTCTGGTAAGGGAGGATTGTTTATTTTTACTTACCTTTTGTGTTAATATAATAATTATTTCGTTAATGAATTTTCATTTATCCTTTCTTAGTATTGTGTTACAAGCTTACAGAACCCATCCGTATCTTATTCTTAAATATTCAGTGATGAACCTAATTAAGTATGTAACATAATTTGGGGGCCTGTCCGGGATACATTCTTCCTTTTAATGAGCAATTTATCAGTGTTGTTTGTTCTCATTCAGAAAATTGCACATTGTGAGCCTTCTGAATACCTGTTATTTTCGATATTGTATTTTATGAAGTGTTGCGCGTCTGCTTTTGAAATATAGTGTCGGATTATGTTCTAGTGCAGTGCCTGTTGACTCGTTTATTCCCAGTATTGTTCGCTTGTTTCTCCTCTCCCCACCGAGACTCTCCCCGAGAGCAAAACTCGTAAGCTCTTTAATCTGTTATAAACTTCAATTATCACAGCTGAGAATTCGTGTAGTAACTCCTATTGACTCAAAGCCCGTTTTTATTGTATTGCATGTGGGGTACAGTATAAACCTTTTTCTCTTTGCCTGACGCACGAAATGCTTAAGCTGTCAATTTTAGTCGCTTAGAGTAATAACTATTGTTTGGACCAGGCAAGGTTATTCCTTCTCCACTCTATTTGACTAGAATCGGGAAATTTCCCCGTACACTTAGCCTTTTAAAACCGTATTGTTATTTTTTTTCATTCATTTGAAATACTGTGAACTTTTATGGAGTGAACAAAATGCTTATAGACGTAATTGTGAGTTACCTTGCGTTCATTTGTGAAACAGGAATTCAGATAGTTTACGTAGGGAAGTTTTCATTGTTTCAATTTCACAATGGCTAGTTTTGATGTGGATAAATTTGCTGGTAATCCTTCTGCTGAACTCTCCACAATTCAATATGCAAAGAAGAAGGATCTTTTGGAGTTAGGTTTACGTTTGCGACTACCAGTTAGAAGTAACATGAAAAAGTCTGAAATTCGAAATGTAATTCTTGAACATTACTTAAAGGCTAAAGAGGTAGGAGCTGAAGCTAGGCTCTGGATAGTTGAAGACAAGGATACTTTGACTAACGAACAAAGACTCGAGTTTGAGCGAATTGCGGTAGAGCGCGAGAAGGAAGAGAAAAACTAGAAAGAATAAAACTTGAGTTTGAAATTGAAAAAGAAAGGATTAGATTAGAAGCAGAAAGAGAGAAAGAGAAGATTAGATTAGAAGCAGAAAGAGAGAAAGAGAGACTTGCATTTCAGGCTGAATTAGCTGTAAAAGTAGAAAGGGAGACTATTAAATTGCAAGTGAAAGCAGAAAGGGAAAATCTGAAGTTTCCCGGCTCGATAAACGGCAAGAAATTGATTTGCTAGAATCTCAAAAGAAGTTTGACTTATCTAAGAATATGAAATTAGTACCAGACTTCACTGATTATGACCCTGAAGACTATTTTAAGGCTTTTGAAGAAACTGCTTCTCATTTGAATTGGCCGAAAGAACAATGGATTTGGCTACTTAGGCCTAAACTTTCCGGTAAAGCGGCTCAAGTTTGTCGACATATCAAAGAGACAAATGATTATGAAGTTATAAAAAAGGCTGTCATAGATGCTTTTTCAATTTCTGTGGAGGGTTATCGGCAAGTTTTTCGCAATAAAGTTAAAACTAGTACTCAGACATACCTAGAGTTTGCTTCAGAAAAATTAAGAGATTTTAGGAAGTGGTTAAAAGCTTCAGCTATAACCACCTTTGAACAGTTAGAAAATCTAATAGAGTTTGAGGAATTTGTTAGAAAGCTTCCTTCACATATAATGTTGTACCTTTGTGACAGACAAGAAAATGACTTGTTAAAGGCAGCTTCTTTAGCAGACACCTATTTCCTTGTACATAAAACTAGCAAGAGATTAGATCATATTGTAAAAAAAGTTCCAGGCAATACTCTGGGTGTTAGCACTGAGGAATCTAGGGAGTCACTGCTTTGCAAATATTGTAAGAAACGAGGTCATTCTATTAAAAACTGTAAAGCACCAAATTGTAAGGTTTCGGAGTTAAATAGGAATTTTAAGGATAGGAGTTTTAAAAGTAATCCACTGCATAAGGAAAAACCGTCTTTGCATGTTGGTAACACATGAAGCTGTGGATTTGTTTGAAGGTTTCAAAATAGATGGTATTGGATCTTTAACATCCGATGGTGCTGAGCATATAAATAAAGATGTTACGTGACACAGGGGCATCACAAAGTTTGATTTTAAGGAAAGCAATCCCAGATATCAATGAGGCTTTAAATGGTGACTTTGTACTCTTGAGGGATTTAACTCGAACTTCTCGTGCCCCCCTTGCAGACATTTTTATTGATTGTCCTTTGAAAAAAGGTAGAGTGTCGGTAGGTGTGGTAGATAACGATTTTCCTGTGGAAGGAGTGTCCTTGTTGGGCAATGATCTGGCAGGTAATTTAGTTGTTCCAAATTTGGTGGTAACTGATCATCCTAGTGAGGGAAATGATTTTAGTAATGAGGCAGCTTGTGTAATTACTCGATCACAGAAATCAAAAGACCTAGAATGCTCTGAAGTAGTGGAAAATATTATGAGCAAAGCTGAGCTTATCAAAACTCAAAAACAGGATGATACCCTAGGTAATTTTCACAGTCAGGCAGTCTCCAAAAGTGAAATTGATAAATCACCTAGTTTTTATCATGAATCTGGTGCTCATGAGATTTTATCGCCCTGCTAAGTTATCTAAGCTTGACACTTGGGGTGAAAAGCACCAGATCGTTTTACCATCCTCTGTAAGAAAACTTGTTTTGGAGGTTGCTCATGATGGGAATGGTGGACACTTAGGGATTCACAAGACTTATCACAAGATTCTTAACCATTTCTATTGGCCTAACATGAAAAAGAATATAGTAGACTTTATCCGTACTTGCCACATCTGTCAGATTTCAGGAAAGCCTAACCAAAGTATACCCAAATATCCTCTTCAACCTATTGTAGTTCCTGATGATCCTTTTCATAGGGTAATTATAGATTGTGTAGGACCTCTTCCAAAGACTAAAAAGGGTCACCAATATTTGCTCACCATTATGTGTCCCACTACACGTTATCCCATTGCAATTCCCTTGCGTAATATTTTGGCTAAAACTATAGCTAAAGCTTTGCTTAAAGTTTTCACCACCTATGGAATCCCCAGAGAGTTACAGTGTGACCGTGGTTCTAACTTTACAAGTGACTTATTCAATAAAGTTCTGAAGGAACTGGAAATTAAACAAATATTATCCTCAGCCTACTACCCGGAGTCCCAAGGTGTCTTAGAACGCTGGCATCAGACTTTTAAAAGTATGTTAAAAAAATACTGTCTCGAGAATGATGCACAATGGGATGAAGGGGTGGATTTTCTATTATTTGCCATAAGAGAAACCCCACAAGAGTCTCTCGGATTTTCCCCTTTTGAAATGTTATTTGGAAGGTCAGTTAGAGGATCTCTTAATGTAATTAAAGATGAGTGGTTGAGTGCATCCTCTTCCAGTCAAATTCAGTCTGTTAAACAGTATATGTCAAAGCTCCAGAAAATTCTGTGTGATGTTAGGAATTAGCTAAAGAAAATCTCGAAGCTCGACAGTTTGAAATGAAAACTAATTTTGATAGATCTAGTAAAGTTAGAAAATTACTCCCAGGCAATTTGGTTTTGGCTTATTTTCCTGTTCATAGTTCTCCCCTAAAGTCAAAGTTCTTTGGACCATATAAGGTACTGAAAAATGTCAACAATAATACATATGTAATTGAGACTCCTGACCGTAGAAAATCTACTCAAATAGTTCATCTAAATCTTTTAAAAAATAACACTGTAGGGAACCTGGACCTTGCTCTAGAGACTTGGTTGTTAATATGATTAATATAGATTCTGCATCAGAGAATACCTCTGCAACTGCAAACTCAATTGATGACCTCATACCTTCTTGGAGCCCAGAATCCAGTTCAGAAGTTTTACAAAACCTGGAAGTGAAGTTGTCCCATTTACCTAGTGAACATTCTCAAAGGCTACAGACTCTTATTAATAATGTTTCTTTTTGTGACTTTCCCAGGAAAAGTACTGTGCTTCTGCATGATATTGAACTTGTCCCAGGTACGATGCCTATCGTCAACCTCCATATCGGTCTTGAGTCCTGATCGAAAAGCACAGATGAAGAGGGAAGTGGGAATATTTACTCAAAACATGGCCTAGCAGTTCCAAGTAAAATCTCCATGGGCTTCACCTTGTCTTCTAGTACCAAAGGAGGATGGTAACTTAAGGTTTTGCACGGATTACCGCAAGCTGAATATGGTAACTATTAAAGATTCATATCCATTACCAAGAATAGATGACATCATAGATTCCGTTGGACAAGCCAGGTGCATGACTAAAGTGGACCTTTTAAAAGGGTATTATCAGGTAGGCCTAACAGAAAGAGCTAAAGTCGTTTCAGCCTTCATAACTCCATTTGGCCTTTTTCAATATGAAGTAATGGCTTTTGGTCTTACCAATGCTCCGTCCACGTTTCAGAGGCTTATTAATGATACCATTAGAGATCTTGGTGGTGTCTTTTGTTATTTGGATGACATCCTTGTAATCAGTGAAACTTTTGAGGAACATATCCATAGACTAGAATTGTTGTTCCAAAGACTTGAGGAAGCTAATTTAACAATTAACCTAAAGAAGACTGAATTTTGCCATGCTACTATTTCCTTCCTAGGCCATATTGTAGGTAGTGGGCATGTTCGTCCTAAGACTGCTAACATTGATGCTGTACTTGAGTATCCTGGCCCCACTTCTAAAAAATCACTACGGCATTTTTTGGTATGACATCATTCTAAAGGAAGTTTTGCAAGAACTTTGCATCTGTAGCATCACCCTTAACTAGCCTAACTAGCTCTAAGGTCAAGTTCATATGGACTCAAGAATAAGAAGCATTTAATCAACTCAAATTATTACTCTGTAACAACCCTGTCCTATGTACACCTGATTTTCATAAACCTTTTTGTCTCCAAGTAGATGCGTGTGATACAGGGGCTGGTGGAGTGTTGCTGCAAAAATCAGCGGGAGATGGTTTTCTGCATCCAGTGTGCCACACGTCTACTAAGTTCCTGTCCCATCAAATGTCTTATAGCACTATTGAAAAGGAGGCACTGAGTTTAGTGCTCGCACTGCAGAAGTTTGAGTGCTATCTCCAGGGAGCTTCTGAGATAGTAACCTACACTGATCACAATCCGTTGACTTTCCTGGAGAAGATGACGTCACACAACCAGACTACTCCGTTGGGCTCTGTATCTATAGAAGTTCCCCTTGAAAATTCTCCACCTTAAAGGAAGTGACAATGTTATCACGGGTGCTCTGTCAAGAGCCGGAACCAAAGTACCTTGAACTCCTCACTCATCCGAGCCACTCCGTTGGGCTCGGCCTTTTTGGGAGAGGTGTGACGCATATGGTTAAATTTGTACATATTGCTGAACCATTTAATTATTGTCTTGTTTAGTTAACTGTATAACTACCATATGAATACGGAATCACATGTTATATTCTGCATTGTTTGTCTCCTTCGGACCTTTTCCCTGGCTTTAAGTTAGTCTCACTCTGGTCTCTTGCTGGGAGGAGGGTCGAAGGGGCTGCCTATTTATTTTTGAGTATTTTCTGTATATTTTTCATAATATTTTGAATGAGGTTTATTTTCTTTATTTATGGGTGTGATTTATAGCATTGTTCTGCTAAGGGAGGATGTTTATTTTTTTACTTACCTTTTGTGTTGTTATAATAATTATTTTCGTTAATAAATTTTCATTTATCCTTTCTTAGTATTGTGTTACAAGCTTACAGAACCCATTCGTGTCTTATTCTTAGATATTCAGTGATGAACCTAATAAAGTATGTAACAATATATATAATATAATATATATATATATATATATATACATATACATATATATATATATATATACATATATATACATATACATATATACATATATATACATATATTACATATATATACATATATATATATACATATTACATATATATATACATATATATACATATATAAACATATATAAGGCATATATATAGCATATATATGCATATATATATACATATATATATGTATATATATATATATATATATATATATTATATATATATATATATACTATATATACATATATACTATATATATACTGGTAAAAATGTTCTGTAACAACAGAATTCCATCTAATAAAAGGAGCCCATAAAAACACCAAAATGTAGAGAGAAAAGTACTATATTTTCAGAGACTGCTGTCTCTCTCTTCAGGTATATGAATGAGAAAAGTTTACAGAAAAGGTGGTATTTATACCAAGAGATTCGTCCACAAGTAAGCCAATTTAGGTCACCCCCGCTGATAATCTTCCTTTAATCTTCTTAAGCGTTGGTTGAATGAACACTGCGTCGACGATATCTGATATCCTATTCCCTTTTGAGATGTTCATTACCTGCTTCTCTTTTATTAAGGCCGATTCCATCATTTGACTCTTGTACCGGCAGTTGCTGCTATAAATTACACGTGACATATTCCAGTTTATTCTATGGTTATGTTCATTTATATGGTTGAAAATAGCCGAGTTCTGTTGTCCATACCTAACTGACCGTTTGTGTTGTATTATCTCTGGGGAAGTTGATTGTTTACCTGTAAATCCGATGTAAGATTGGTCACAGTCCTGGCATGGATCTCATATACCCAGAGTCTTGGGCGATGTCTTTTGTTGGACGTTAATCAGGGATTTGGCTAAGGTATTTGGGTAAGTAAATGCAAAAGGGTTGTATTTCCCAAGGGTGTGAGTTACTCTCTTAATCATCTCCAGGTGGGGAATTTTTATTTTATTGTTGGGTGTGCTCTGTGTCTTGTCGGGGGTTTAGGGGGGGTCGGTAGAAAATTACGTTTTGCTTTTTTGCGTATTTTCATTCGGGGAATCATTCTACAAGCAAAAATTCGGGTGTAGTATGGGTAGTCCTTTAAGTCCTATTTCAGCCAATCTGTACATGGAATACTTTGAAACTACAGTAATTAATGCAATAAAACCCAAAAACATGCTGTGGATGAGATACGTGGATGACATACTAACATTTTGGGATAATAAGTGGGGTAATTTTAATGAATTCCTCTCAAAATTAAACGCATTAGTGCCCAGCATCAAATTTAAAGTTGAATGGGAAACAGACAACAAAATTCCTTTTCTTGATGTTTTAATAATCAGAGACACGACAGAATACAAATTTACATATACAGAAAACCAACGTTCTCACTTTCATATATTCACTACTTTAGCTATCATGACAATACTATCAAGATAGGTGTAGCTAGCAACCTATTCTTAAGAGCCTTACGAATTTGTTCCCCAGATTTCCTGGAAAAAGAATTTGAACTAATTCGCAAGCAACTTTCATCTTTAAAGTATCCTGACCATATATTTGAGAAAGCAATTCAAAAAAGCAAACGTAATTTTTCTACCGACCCTATAAAAGACAAGACCAGAGACACACCCAACAATAAATAAAAATTCCCCACCTGGAGACGATTAAGAGAGTAACTCACACCCTTGGGAAATCCAACCCTTTTGCATTTACCTACCCAA
>NC_087219.1:25463653-25516153 GCF_015104395.2 Macrobrachium nipponense
AAGAGAACACTACATTAACATTAAACGATTTAAATATTGATTTTATGGTTTCAAATCCACGAAAATAAGGTAAGCTAAGTACATTTTTAGGGATTTCTTTTTCATTAATAGCAACATTATAAAACCTTTTGTGAGCTTTTTAATAACAGAAATCAATTAAATGAGGTGGGTAGCAGAGATCGTTTCCTATCTTTTTTATGTTTTCTATTTCTTGGTCCAGATATTGTGGACTTGTGATACGCAAAGCGCGTAGGAACATAGAAGAAAAAATTGAAATTTTAATATTAAGATGGTGGCCAGAATAAAAATGTACATATGTTAAATTATTTGTGGGTTTTCTATAAATACTGAATTTGCATTGGAAAGATTCTCTATGTATTAATACATCTAGGAAAGGGATGACATTGTTATTTTCAATTTCAACAGTGAATTTTATGGATGGCACTAAATTATTCAATTTAGACAGTAAATCATTTACATCGATACCACCAGGTAAGACTACTAAGATATCATCGACATATCGGTACCATTTTAAGGGGATATCGGTACCATTTTAAGGGGATATCGGTACCATTTTAAGGGGATAAGTGTGATATTCGGGAGGTGATGTCTCTCAAAAAATTCGAAAGGATAGGTGATAAAGGGTTACCCATGGCCATGGGTAACCCTTTATTACCTCTCCTTTCGAACTTATATATGGAATTTTTTGAGAGACAACACCTCCCGAATATCACACTTATCCCCTTAAAATGGTACCGATATGTCGATGATATCTTAGTAGTCTTACCTGGTGGTATCGATGTAAATGATTTACTGTCTAAATTGAATAATTTAGTGCCATCCATAAAATTCACTGTTGAAATAGAAAATAACAATGTCATCCCTTTCCTAGATGTATTAATACATAGAGAATCTTTCCAATGCAAATTCAGTATTTATAGAAAACCCACAAATAATTTAACATATGTACATTTTTATTCTGGTCACCATCTTAATATTAAAATTTCAAATTTTTCTTCTATGTTCCTACGTGTTTTGCGTATCACAAGTCCACAATATCTGGACCAAGAAATAGAAAACATAAAAAAGATAGGAAACGATCTCTGCTACCCACCTCATTTAATTGATTTCTGTTATTAAAAAGCTCACAAAAGGTTTTATAATGTTGCTATTAATGAAAAAGAAATCCCTAAAAATGTACTTAGCTTACCTTATTTTCGTGGATTTGAAACCATAAAATCAATATTTAAATCGTTTAATGTTAATGTAGTGTTCTCTTATAACAATACCATTAAAGATATGCTAATTAAGAATAGTCCTGAAACAAATAACAACATCATTTACAAAATTCCTTGTAAGGATTGCCCATCGTTTTACGTTGGTCAGTCTAGTAAAAATTTATGTGTTCGGATTAAGCAGCATATGTATTCAGTTAGAACAGCCCAGACTTCAAATACACTGTTTATCCATCTGAGTGAAAAATCTCATTGTATTAATTGGGGTGATACCTCGGTAATTGTAGATCTAATGATTATGTTTCAAGAAATTTACTGGAATCGGCAATTATACAAATCACTAATATCAGCAACCTAAATCTTAGTCTGGGAATGTACCATTTGGACCCATATATTTGTAAGATGTTTATGAGTGACCTCAAAATAAATGAACAACTAATAAATTAGTCCCACATGTATATAGTTATTATTTCTTTCTCTCTCTCTCTCTCTCTCTGGTTCGATATTCTCTCTCCCTCTTTCTCTTGCTCGATATATATATATTTATATTTTCTTTCGTCTTTTCATTAATAATAATTTTTGTTGGGAAAATTTGTGTAAAAATTCATGATATTAAATTGTATATGCTCCCGGGTTTTTTTTTTTCAAAATGTACTGTTTTCTGGAAGAATCACTTGTTTACTGCAGGTATCCTTCAAGGTGTGGCTAGCCTCTGGCGACTCCTCCTTCCTGTAGAGTGAAAGTCGCCCTTATGGCTAATCTGGTAGTGTCAGTTTGTATATTAAGCCTTCTTTTGACTGTATTGTTCTTTGCAAAATCAGTTTGCCTCAATAAAGGGTCCGAATAGGACCGAAAGTACTTGGCTATCTCGCTTTTTTCATTTTTTCCTTCGTGGCAAAAAAACCTTTATTTATATATATATATATATATATATATATATATATATATATATATATATATATATATATATAATATATATTCAAGAGCAGCTGTAGATACAAATATCAGATGGTAGAATCTTCACTGATAAAACAACAAAATAATAGGATCAACCTTTCCAAATGGAGCTTGGGACTCTGACCATATAGACAATATCTTCCTTAAAGCAACAATGAAAAGTATTAAAACAATTAGCCAAACCATTAAAGGTGACCCCAGGCATCACCTAAGGGCATATCGCCCAATATATATTTCACCAATGTAATTTCTATCATTCACTGCTTGATAAAGGTACAAGTCAGTCTACCAAAATATAGTCGCTAACTTTAAACTAGAGTGTTTTAATGGGGCTCTTATACTTGAGAACATATCCTGTTTTAACAGAAGAATTCATATATTATTTATATGTATATATATTGTATATATATATATATATATATATATAATATATATATTATATATATATATATATATATATATATATATTTATATAAACACACACACACACACACATATATATATATATATTACATGGGAAAACCTCCATGTATTTCATACGGTAAGCGTGGACACGAAACGGAAGGCAGACCTCCACACCCATTCATACAGACAGGCTCTCTCTCTCTCTCCCGGCAATCACCCCACATCTCTCTCTCTCTCTCTCTATTCTAACAGGTAATGAAAATGAGAGAGTTGCATCATAACATAACGTTTATTTACAATAACTAAGTCAGTCGATTAACTAAGTAATCCAGTCTTACAGACTAACTTAAAACAACTCATTGTCAAGTCACCCAAAAGGTCACACCTTTCCCTGGGAACTCTGTCCCACAGAAATCCAGAACCATCTGCCAAAGATACAGAACACATTCTGGTAAGTACACACACAAGTTTAAAGACAAAGTTAATAAAATGGAACATCTTACAAGATATCAAACAAGCCACCCCTTTGGCTAAAGTAAAGGTAACACTTACCCATTCCCAACCGGAATATCACTCACTGATAAATAAAAACACTTTGGCATCTGCCATCATGGCTTCGCCTTCCTCCTCGAATGTCTGTGCAAGTCTTCCCATAAACTTGGCATTATGAATAGAAGAGGCGCACACGCACATACGAATGCACACTTCGACAACGCCTCGCGGTTCTAGCTGCATCTAGTTTCACAAAGGCACTTTGGGAAGAGTTCATAAACTGTCGTACATTGACTCGACGAACTAAGCACTTTTATCTCACGCCATCCCCTAGAAACTCATTCATCAGCTACCCTCAGGTCGTTACTCTGCACTGTCCTCCACATTCCACAGGTTACAGAGAATGCACGAACAATACATTATTAATCAAAACCCTATGTCTTACAGATTGCTCGGCCTCGCACCTATATGCTAGCTCCCGCCTAGCAAAATTGCTTATACAATACAAAACATTGGCCGGCTTAAAATAAAATAAGAAAAACTGCACGTCTCTGGCATTATAAAATAAAGTCTTATCACGCTTTAATCTCCCAATAACACAAAACGCATTTTCTCTGATATTTTCTGCATTAGGATTCTTGAATATCCCTCTTCGCTTGTCTGCAAGTAGCTGAACAGACAGTAGACTGTAGCAACTGTAGGAAGACGGAATGCCTCCCTCATCGTAGAAGACTCTCACGGCTTCTTGTAGATCCCCAAAAAAAACACGCTGTAGAATTCTCTCGATCACCCACGTGGAAATACTTGTAATCACCCTGGGCAACATGGCAGCAACCTCACGGCTGGTGGACGTCTTGCTGGTGTCGGTGAATGGCCTTTGGGTGTGTGTTAGTATGTCAGTCAGGTCTTTGGTCAATCTAAGAAAATTAACCCAAACATACTACCTCTATCAAACAATGATCTCAAAAAGGTCAGAAATACTAACTGAACGTTTCCCAATTAACTCCCTCAAATATGACTACTAAAATGATAAGTCATTATCACAACTCTCTAAGAAAAAGAAACATCAAGTTCTCCAATTCAATTCTCCAAACTCGCACATCAGCAACTACACACAACTCAGAAATTCACAGCAACCCTCCACGGAATTCTGCACTCACATTTCGAACTCGAATGTGCTCACAAAAAAAAAAAAGAAAGAAAAAAAGAAAAGAATCACGTAACACCCAGACCCAAAAATGTTCTCTCAAACTCTAATATTTGAACAACCCACAAAATCAGTAAAAATCTCCAACTTTTAACAGCAAAAACCCCTTTACTGCTCAATAATTAATCACAATGAGACTTAATGTCAAACTCCCATTTCGTAAATAGCAACCCCAGAAAAATTACACCTCCCGGTAAAATCAAATCTCCCGTCCAAAAAAGAAATGTTATTTAAACTCAATCCCCAAATCATATCTCGTAGGAAAAGGAAGAAAAATAATAAAAAAAAAATAATCACAAGTAGATTTCCCCAATCACAAAAATACATAATACATGTATAATATGCATAACTCCCGCGTTTTCCTCAAATGCTCCATGTAAAGTTATGGAATTTGCCAGAAAGCAAACTCTCATACATGCGCTTTCGTGAAATGCTATAGCTAACATTTCCAGATATTGCAAAAATTCTGATCTGTCACCATCAGAAGAAAAGAATCAGCACAGCTCAGCACACGGCTCATCACATCGCTTGTCAGCAGAAAAATCACCTGCGGACGCATGCTCAAACAACAGCACAAAAATTGTCTAGTAAGACACATAAGTTTGGAAACTCATGATTCTCAAGAAAAAAAGGTCTAACTGACACATTTCACAGAATTAACTCCAGGATATGACTAATGTGTTCAAAAATTTGTCTCGAAGACTTATTCTCTCAACATGACTTTTCCCAAATTATATTTCTCCAAGAATAACACACTTGTGATCATAAAAAATGCACACACATCTCCAAATGACTCGTAATGCAGTAATGCCATTTCTCTCTAAATAGACACGAAATCAAAAAAGAGAACCACAGAAATCTTCTCTTTGCTCAAAAAAAACTCCCATAACTACAAAAAAAAGGTCACCCGCCCAAGATTAATTCCAACTCCATTATGAGACATCATATCAATAATAACACCACTCCGGTTATAAAAATATTTCCTCCATTTGGTTAATAACCAACCCCCTTATATTATTCTCTTATTTCTCCAAAGCCACATGTCAGTAGAAAAAAAAAGGACACACTCCAAGAATAGAGAATAATCACCTCTATTTCGGCAAATACAAAATATTTACCTCTATTTCCACAATAACTCCATGTGGAACAAAACAAGGCTCCAAATAATATATCTCCAAAAAATGTGCACTCAAGGCATCTAACTCACACACTCCCAAATATTGCCCCATAATCTCCAAATATGTGTCTCCATTTGCAACAAAGATGGCTGCAAAATAATTGAACTAAACATAGCTCATACCACATTGGCAAATATCAAAAATGGCCAAAAATATATATCTCCCATATATTATATCTCAAATATAACTCCAAAATAATATATACCTCCAATTATCTCTCCAAATATAATATATCTCAATTATATCTCAATTATAACTCCAATTCTCCAGAGAATAACTCAATGTTATAGTAAAAACTATAAAAACTCTCTCCGTTTAGCATAACTGCTAAAAAAGGGCAAAAACTCGGCAAATAAAACTGTCTAGAAAGTTCTAGAAAAAACCACCAATGTGCCACAAGTCATTATAACAGAACTCCAAAATCACAGTGTCTAAGCAAAGACTTCCCCATATGCACTACGACATAAGCCACTAGAAAACTTAACCAAGTTTCCTATCTCTCACAAAGTTGTCACAAATACAACTAATGTATTGTGCAAGAAAACTCACAATTTCTGGAACACAAATATCCAGAGAAAAAAATGTAGTGCCATTACGTATGCATTCAAAACATGCAAGAAATTCTCCCCTATATTACTCTATAGCATCAAATAGCTAAAACACGAACACTTTCTCTTAAATGACTCTAAGTCATGAACTGAGATAATATTCACACTAACTGGAGAGAAAAAACAAATTCAAATTCACCCATGGTAAAAAAAACTTGTGTCAGCGATGGCTAATTTTCAAAAAAGGAGAAAAGAAAAATCATCGGCACCATTAACTATCTCCCGTAACTCACTAGATGTCAAGCAATTATCTGCTGAACTCATAAAAAAAGAAAAAAAAAACTAAAACAATGTGTTGTTAGTTCTTCCCATAATCACAAAAGATTTCACCTCCCTTGACAGCATTAAAACACCCACGTATTAGTACAAAAAATCAGTATCAGAAATATCATTATCACAAAATCACCAAAAAAAAAATTGCTATCATCAAAATCATCAGTATCAGTACAAAAATTATCGCCAAAGTTAATGCTTGTCCATTCTCCAAAAATTCAGCACAAAATTCAGCAAAATCCCACACAATTCACCAAGATTCAGCCAGATTCATCAAGATTCAGCAAAACTCATCCCCGTGAATCACTGAAATATTCTCCAAAGTTACAAAAACTGAACAAATAATTAACACAAGACTTCTCCCATTAATTCATCGTAATAATTCTCCTTGAATAATTATCTGTAATAATTATTGAATAATCTCCCATGAAATATCTCAAATCTCTCGTAAAACAATTCTCCCGTAATGATAATTATACTTAGGCAAACCTCCCGTGACACATCTCAAGTATAACAATTATTAATAATAATAATAATAATAATAACTCTCCAAAGCAATAATTCTCTCGCAAAGGGTGAAACTCAAATAGCATACAACAGTATTGCTGAATCCTATGACATACAATTTCTCCAGCATGCAACACCATGACATAACACCATTGCCACACAACACAGATACAACACCAATCATCGGCATTTCAAAGTAATTTCTCCGACACAATAAAAAAAATAATCTCTGTATCCCCCTTATATTTGTGTCTTTCAAGGCACAAAGAAACATATAACACATCCCGTGCATGTTAACTACTTTTCCCCTCATTTTCGTAAAAGAAAAATCTCTTTTTATTTCCTTTTCTCTTCATCCAAGAGAGAGAAAAAAAAAATCTTTTCTAAAAAAAAGACTCTACGGGCTTTTCACTTCATCAACTAATCAATCAGCTGATATCTTAGCATTCAATGTCAAGGCCAAATCCATCTCCAACACTAAGAAAAAAAAAGGAAAAGGGGGAATTCACCCACACTGAGACAAAAAAATTTCTCCCCCCCTGAGAACAACCCCTCAGTCAAGCGGCAGAACACTCCCCCGAGGCATGCCAGTAGTATCCCCATCTCGCAATACCCTCCCCTGCACTATCTCACGAGTGAGGCTAGTGGTACCCATGCAACTACCCTCCCAAGGGATGCCCGTACACCCTCGCAATGCAAGGCGCCTCTCTGCAGAAATATGCTGAGCCCTTAAAATTGTGGCCGCTCTGTGTCACTAAGCCAAATCTGCTTATATAAGCACAGTTCCCATGCATAGAAAAATACACTCCTATGTTTTAAACAAAGACGAATGCATACGTCTATTATAAACACGTGCAAATAAAGAAAACACGTCACTATGGGGAAAGAAAAAATTGTTTTGACCTCTTGAACCAATCCCATAACCCTGAAATATTTAAACAAAAACCCACTCCTTTTTGATAAACAATAGTTTAACACTCACCACTCCATAATGGGAAAAAAGAACTCGAAATTCTTCGTAAAAACGCGGTAGTGATATAACAACGACCGCCGCACAGGTATCTCGGAACACTCGTCATTGCACAAGCAAAAGTCACACTGGGTGCGCTCACTGCTTCAGGCTGACTCCCTGGGAAAAATGCTGAGTCCCATAAAAATCCTTCCCTCCCTTTAGCACAGTTAATCAGACAGACATTTTCTCATTTTTTCCACTAAGTAACTGAAAACTAACAGTTTAACGATTTTCCACAATCCCACAAAGCTTTGTCGTTCGAAAACTATCGCTAAGTCACGGCCCCTTTTTATTTTTCTAACTGGCCACTCATATCTCTTCATTGGCGTTCCTAGGCATAAAAAAAGAAAGAAGACTTTCTATATCCCCTTTTTAACCGCTGACACCACTATTACATGGGAAAACCTCCATGTATTTCATACGGTAAGCGTGGACACGAAACGGAAGGCAGACCTCCACACCCATTCATACAGACAGGCTCTCTCTCTCTCTCCCGGCAATCACCCCACATCTCTCTCTCTCTCTCTCTATTCTAACAGGTAATGAAAATGAGAGAGTTGCATCATAACATAACGTTTATTTACAATAACTAAGTCAGTCGATTAACTAAGTAATCCAGTCTTACAGACTAACTTAAAACAACTCATTGTCAAGTCACCCAAAAGGTCACACCTTTCCCTGGGAACTCTGTCCCACAGAAATCCAGAACCATCTGCCCAAAGATACAGAAACACATTCCTGGTAAGTACACACACAAGTTTAAAGACAAAGTTAATAAAATGGAACATCTTACAAGATATCAAACAAGCCACCCCTTTGGCTAAAGTAAAGGTAACACTTACCCATTCCCAACCGGAATATCACTCACTGATAAATAAAAACACTTTGGCATCTGCCATCATGGCTTCGCCTTCCTCCTCGAATGTCTGTGCAAGTCTTCCCATAAACTTGGCATTATGAATAGAAGAGGCGCACACGCACATACGAATGCACACTTCGACAACGCCTCGCGGTTCTAGCTGCATCTAGTTTCACAAAGGCACTTTGGGAAGAGTTCATAAACTGTCGTACATTGACTCGACGAACTAAGCACTTTTATCTCACGCCCAAAATTTTCCCCCCCCCTAGAAACTCATTCATCAGCCTACCCTCAGGTCGTTACTCTGCACTGTTCCACATTCCACAGGTTACAGAGAATGCAGAACGACAATACATTATTAATCAAAACCCTATGTCTTACATATATATATATATATATATATATATATATATATATATATATATATATATATATATATATAGCCTATATATATATTTATATAAACACACACACACACACACACACACACATATATATATATATATATACATATAAATAATATATGAATTCTTCTGTTAAAACAGGATATGTCTCAAGTATAAGAGCCCCATTAAAACACTCTAGTTTAAAGTTAGCGACTATATTTTGGTAGACTGACTTGTACCTTTATCAAGCAGTGAATGATAGAAATTACATTGGTGAAATATATATTGGGCGATATGCCCTTAGGTGATGCCTGGGGTCACCTTTAATGGTTTGGCTAATTGTTTTAATACTTTTCATTGTTGCTTAAGGAAGATATTGTCTATATGGTCAGAGTCCCAAGCTCCATTGGAAAGGTTGATCCTATTATTTTGTTGTTTTATCAGTGAAGATTCTACCATCTGATATTTGTATCTACAGCTGCTCTTGAATAAAATTCAGGATTGGGACTCATCCCGAATTTTATACAAGAGCAGCTGTCGATACAAATATCAGACGGTGGAATCTCACCAATAAAATAACAAGATTATAGGATCAACCTTTCCAATGGAACCTGGGACTCTGACCATATAGACAATTAGCAGAACCAAATTCGGCTTAGTGGTGACCCCAGGCACCACCTAAGGGCATATCATGCCCAATATATATTTTGGCAATGTAACTTCTTCTGTCATTCACTACTTGATGAGGGTGGAAGTCAGTGTACCGAAATATAGTCGTTAGCTTTAAACCAGAGTGTTTTACTGGTCCTTTTATACACACATGAACACACACATATAGTATATATATATATATATATATATATATATATATATATATATATATATATATATATATATATATATATATATATATATATATATATATATATATATATATATATATATATATATATATACAGCATGGCTTTCCTAAGCTAGGACATTCTAAACAAACAGAGAAATAACTGAAAATTTAGTTACGAAAATGAAGCCGACTTCTCAGTGCTACTTTTAAAGACAACAAAAACTCCAAGGAATGTCTGCTCCTTGTAATGTCGAACGTCTTACGCAAAAATAACTATACTAAATACCAGCCTCGCATTGAACAAAACTGATATATTTTCTCTCGTGTCTTCTTCCAAATTACGTCTAAAAGGACCAGCTAAGTGTGATTGCCATTCAGACCATTATGTAAACGTGGCCGCTATTTGTACACGTGTCTTTTAAATGACGGACGGTTTGCTTAACGGAATAGATACCTATGGATCGGCTCCCATTCGCTAATTGTGTGTAACCATAGGTGCAGTATAGTAATGTAATTTCCCAAGCGCCATTGGAAATGTTTGCTGAAACATTATGGCATTTTCTTTACATGGACGTGTGTGTGCGTATGTCAGAGAGAGAGAGAGAGAGAGGAGAGAGAGAGAGAGAGAGAGAGAGAGAGAGAGGAGAGACGAGAGAGAGAGAGAGATAGAGAAGAGAGAGGGAGAGAGAGAGAGAGAGAGAGGTCAGTATCTCGGGTACAGGACACAGTTTATGTCATCGTCTGCTGCGTTAAGCAACTGCGACTGCGAAAAAATGGACTGAGAGAGAGAGAGAGAGAGAGAGAGAGCAGACTAAAATAATACTTGCGGGAAAAAAATCTGGCACTTTTATATCAGGTTTTTTTGGTTCATCAAGCACAAAGTTATCGTACATACGAAGTTGCCGTTCGTACCAAGGTCTCTCTAGACCTTGATTCGTACCAGGCCTAACTCCATGGTATATATCGTAAGATTATTGTATGTTCCGAATGAAAATATCAGCCTCGAGAGTTGGAATATATAACATTTTTTTTCTCTGAGAAATTAGCATTAGATAAATTTTTTTCTCGGCAGAGAATGTAAATAATAATTCGTGAAGAATAACTTCTCTGTGGTCTTGCAAAGAGAATTAGATTTTTCACGAATTTCCATTATTATGACTTTTCGTCGTTGTATCATAATTTAAATTCGAAAACAGCCAGTAATTTTTAAAATATTACAAAATAAACAGAATGCTTAAGAAGATAAACATTTATAAAAGAAAAAAAAAAAGTTTTCCTGCAAATCATTGCGCACACCAATTGCCAATTTTGGTCTTATATATATTATATAGCCTCGAACTTACTACCCTAATAAAATTTTCCTTGTTTTAGTAATTACTTAAATCGTGTTATTCGTTTATTAATTTAATTTATTTTTTCTAAGTGATCTTTCTTCTTACTGTAGTGCTATTCCCCATTCTTTTTTCTAGAGAACACCATATTCTTTGGAAGCTTGAATTTAAGTCGGTGCCCCTGCGTTATGCTTGTTCCACGTGAATAGGGTTCAGCTTCTGAGTGATAATAATAATAATAATAATAATAATAATAATAATAATAATAATAATAATAATAAAATACAAACAGGAGAATGAAAAACAGAACAGAACAGACTAAAGAATTGGCCAGGGATGAAACAAGGCAATGGCTACAGAGGGAAGAACTCAAGAAGGAAACAGAAGGAATGATAACAGCGGCACAAGATCAGGCTCTAAGACCCAGATATGTCCAATGAACAATAGATGGACATAACATCTCATCCATATTCAGGAAGTGTGATATGAAAGACGAGACCATAAACCACATAGCAAGCGAATGTCTGGCGCTTGCAAAGGACCAGTGCAAAAAGAGGCATGATTCAGTAGCAAAAACCATCCAATGGAGCCTGCGCAAGAAACATCAGCTAGCTTGCAGTAATAAGTGGTACGAACACCAACCTGAGGGAGTGACAGAAAACGGTCCGGCAAAGATCCTCTGGGACTTTGGTATTAGAACAGATAGGTTGTTTGTTTGCATGGTGCTTTTACGTTGCATGGAACCAGTGGTTATTCAGCAACGGGACCAACGGCTTTACGTGACTTCCGAACCACGTCGCGAGTGAACTTCTATCACCAGAAATACACATCTCTCACTCCTCAATGGAATGGCTGAGAATCGAGCCCGCAACCACCGAGGTGGGACGCCAACACCATAGAACAGATAGGGTGTGTGCCATATAGACTAGACGTGACACTGATTAACAAAATCAAGAGGAAAGTTTCACTCATTGATGTTGCAATACCATGGGACGCCAGCCAGAGTAGATAAAAATGAAAGAGAAAAAATTGTTAAGTATCAATACTTGAAAATAGAAATAAGAAGGATATGGGATATGCCAGTGGAAATCATAGGAGCACAGGCACGATCAAAAGATCCCTGAAAACGAACCTGGAAAAACTAGAGGCTGAAGTAGCTCCAGGACTCATGCAGAAGAGTGTGCTACTAGAAACAGCGCACATAGTGAGAAAATTGAAGACTCCTAAGGAGGCAGGATGCAACGCGGAACCTCACACTATAAAAACCACCCAGTCGAATACAAAGACTGTGATAAAAAAAATAATAATGTATCTTCCAAAGCATTTTATCCACTATCGTATTTCCAGTTTGGCAGTTCAGGAATTTAAATAAAAAAAGCCATATCAATATGTATTCAACAAAAAATTTCGTTCATAGTTACTGTACTATTAAGAGTTTTAAAAATGATAAAGCAGTCAAATTCTAATTTCTGTAGTAGAAGGCCGCAGATTTTCTCATCACAAATGGTTATTCTCCATTCTTTGCCAGGGAAATTACAATTTATACAAATTTTTTAGTAATAAAAATTCAATATCGTATTTTAAAACCCTAGAGTCTAACATTATCATGACTATGTGTCATACACATAAATTAAAGTAGGGGCTGGTGTGAGGTACAAACTTAAGCTTTTGTACAATAATCCTAGGAATTGAAATTTCATTGTAATTTACAATCTAGGCCAACAGTCAAGCGCTGGAACCTATGAAGTCGTTCAGCGCTGAAAGAAAAATTGAGAGTGAAGGAGGTTATAAAGGTATAAGTAACAGGAGGAAAATCTCAAAGCAGTTGCACTGTGAATCAATTGTTAGGAGGGTGGAAAGTAAGATGGAAGAAAGAGAATATAAACGGACTTCATATAATAAAACATTTCAGATCTGAAATAGCACCAATGCCAAAACTGTCCCCTTTATTTCTTTTATTTTGGTTGTTTGCTAAAGCGCACAATACAAAATTCTTCTAATTATCCTCGACTTACTTGCTCTTGACACTTCGTCTTATACTGAATGACAATACTCACCTAATACGAATGATAAGAAAATGAACTGGAAATGTGTATAGAATAGAATACAATAGTATATGATTAAGGCTAAAGGCCAAGCGCTGGGACCTATGAGATCATTAGTGCATAAAGGGTAACTGAGAGCAAAACGGTTTGCAAGGTGTAACAGAAGGAAAACCTCACAGTTGCACTTTGAACCAGAGGAGGGTGGAAAGTATAAAAGAATATGAAAAAAAGGTACAGTAAAAGGAATGAAAGGTTATAGCTAGGGGTTGAAGGGATGCTACATAGAACCTTAAGTAATGCCTACAATGCACCGCATGTTAGGTTTACTGACGACACTAACCCTTCCAGGGGAAAATGTGTATGGTTTCTAACTTGATTAGCCCATTACAGTAAGTATTTACTGGGTGAGTAGACTGATTTTATTCTGTCATAATTATAAAATGAAGCATTTCTTGGAATGAATTGTAGCGTATGTACCTATATGCAGTAGCTATGTTATGTATTGCTGTTGCTAAATTGTACTCATAATTTGCAATTGACATCAGTTGTGGTTATCACCTTACTACAGAGTGAATTTTAGGGATCGTAAACTTTTACACAAAAGCATCTAAGTAGAGTACGATAATTTCGTAGATGGTCTTAATTACCTCAACATCAACAGTGGCTGGAAACTTTGGATAAGATAACGCCAGCCATGTTCTTTGAGACACTAAGCGCTCTAGATTCATAGAGGAAAATAATAATCTCAGCTCATTCCTTTGATTGATGGAAAGACAAAATACCTGATCTTTGTGACCCAGAATACCTGCAACAAACCAGAATGGTCAGGTGCTCAGTTCAAATAATCTGTCCATGTAGGAACTCTGATCAGTTTTATTTCCCAGATGAAAAGGACTGAGAAAAACTGTTGTTCAAGTTTTTTTTAGATCCTAGGAAGCACAGCAGTATATGTGTGAGACCATCTAAGCCACAAAGAATAATAATATGCAATGTTTGGCAGACAGTGGGGTGGGCATGTGCAGTGAGACTTTTCCCAAATTATCAGTCAGTGTGGTTGGGTCCATTTCACATGGAATGAGGGCTGGTCAGATTAGTCGGGTTTTGTATAACAACTGCCATACAAGCAAACTTTGGAAGGCAATTATATTTGATTACCAACCCCATGCCTTCATCTTTACTTACTGACTATACCCATGGACTATAGGCGTATCAATACTTGATTGCGTAAATTCCAAACTTAGTCAATGAATTGGCATAAGACAGAATTTCTTAAAAAAATTGAATCCCCATTCTCTCATTTGTTGAATGGAATGGAATGGAATATAGAACTTTAGCCAAAGGCCAAAAGCTGGGACGTGTGAGATCATTCAGCGCTGAAAGGGAAACTGATAATAGAAACGTTTTAAAGGTGTAACACAAGGAAAACCTACCCATTGCACAATGAAATAATTTCTAGGAGAGGGTGGAAAGTAAGATGGAAGTGAATATGAACAGAGGTGCAGTAAAAGGAATGAAAAGGGTTGTAGCTAGGGGCCGAAGGAATGCTGCACAGAACCTAAAGTAATGCCTACAGTGCACTGAATAAGGTGCATTGACAGTGCTACTACCCTACAGGGCTCACTTGATGAGATTTAAAATATGGTTAGATAAAGTTCATTACACTCATCTTTCTTTTCAGTTGACTCCTATTTCTTCTACTGCTTCCTTTCTCCATGATAAAATTTGCTAAATGAACTGTACCATTTGACTCCTCTGTGTTATTTCATGAAGATTTAAAACCCGGCTGCATGAGATTACTAACACTCATATCTCTCTCTTCTATTGCTTCATTTTCTCACAACTAAAACTTTTCAGTAAAATAAACAATTGCAATAACATGACTTCAAAAGAAGTCTTCACAGCTGCCTTTTTGTCCTTCTCACTTTCTCCAGTTATAAACATTTATCTCATACTATTTATTATTATTACTAGGTGGTAGTTTTTTCCAGACCTCTGAGTCTCAAGTAGACTCTTCTCGGGCTGTTGTCTCAGGGATCAATCCTGAGAAAAAAAAAAAAAAAAAAAAATTAGACTTTATTTGAGAAACCCGTCTATTTAAAAAATTTATATTTTATTAATTGAAAAATCCCTGCTTTCCGCAAGAATATTTTTCATTTCGAACTCCGCAGATAAATAGATCTTTGCTGGGTCCAATTTGGCACTCAACAAGCAAATGCTGTACTGTCATTGGGTGTTGAACATCTGTTACATTTCACTGGGTAAGCATGTGGTGTTGACATCAAGTGACCATGTGAGAATCTTGTGTGTCCTATACGTAGCCTTGCTAGGATCAACCTCTTTTGCTCTTTCCTCCTGTGAGGATGTCCTCCATGCATAGACTTCAGTTTTTTATATTTTTAAGTTTATTTGTTGTTGGCACCGAGGCCCATTCTTCTTTCCAATCCTGGTAAATTAATGTTTTAACTGATTTTACCCAGTCTGACACTGGGCATATGAATTGTTGGAGGGATAGTGCAGGCTAATTTGGCAGCAGAGTCTGCATATTCATTTCCTTTTATTCCCACGTGTGCTGGGATCCAACATATTTCCATTGATATTCCTGATTGGAGGAGTTGATGAATTTTTATTTGATTTTCCTGTACTATTTGGTTTCCTGGTTTATACTGTCTTATTGCATCTATAGCGCTACGTGAGTCACTGAAAATAACAGAGACACTTGCTTTTGCCTCAGATATCATATCTAGAGCCATCTGTATGGCTGTGACTTCAGCAGTAAATACTGATGATATTGAAGGTAGGCTTTTTTTACTTAACATATTTTTCGAATATGCAGATGCTCCTACTCCAACATTATTTTTGAGCCGTCTGTATATATCATAATTTGTCGCCTTTTCTTCTAATGTGCTCCAAAGCATGTTGGCGGTACATTTCCGTACTTGTCATTTGTTTTTTGAGTAGGTAGACAGGGAGGTACATATCTTTACTCTATTTAAAATCCATGGTGGTGGTCAATTCCATTGGTGGGTGAAAAATTGGATTCATAATTATTATGTATGTTTCATTATGTATCTAGCTCTTTTTGGAAAGAGCTAGTACTATTAACTGCTGTTACTTGATTACAGTTTTGGAAGCAGTAAGTTGCAGGAGACGATCCTGCTTGCATTGAAAGACCTCTTTGTATTGTTATTAAATTACGGTGATGTTTTAAGGGCAAAACACCTGCCTCCACCAAAAGTGAGTTTGTTGGGGACGATCGGAAAGCTCCTGTGCATAATCGCACGCCTTCATGGTGCACTGCATCGAGAGATTTTAATGCAGATTCTGAGGCGGATGAATATATTGGACAGCAGTAATCTATTATGGATAAGACTGTTGCCTTATATATCATTAATAAAATGTCTCGTTTTGCTCCCCAATTAGTGTGTGATAAACTTTTTAATATGGCAAGGGCTTTGATGCCCTTGGCTTTAATGTATTTGATGTGCTCTTTCCAATTTAAATGTTGATCAAATATTACTCCTAGATACTTGATTTTTGTACAAAATTGTATTTCAGTGCTATAAAGATGCAGTTTGATTGTTTGTTTTCTTCATCCACCTTTTGTCTTTGTAGAAGAATGATTGCTTTTGTTTTATCAGTTGAAAATTTAAATCCAACTGAATTTGCCCAACTACATATATTTGAAATGGCAGTACTGAGAACTCTCTGAGCATGTCTCAGATTACTACTCGTATAGTAAATGACAAGTCATCAACATATAAACTGTTTTTTACACCACTTGGTAATTTATAGTAATGTCATTGATTGCTAAAGCAAACAATGTACAGCTCAAGACACTACCTTGAGGGATTGCCTTCTTCAGTTTATAGGTTACTGAGTAGGAATTTTCTACTCTTACTTGAAAGTTCTGTTTGTTAAGAAGTTCTTAATAAATATTGGTAAGTGGCCTCTTAGTCCCTTGAGTGGAGTTTTTGCATGATGTTATGTTTCCATGTTGTATCGTATGCTTTTTTCTATATCAAAAAATATAGCTACTGTTAATTTCTTTTGTTCAAAGCCTTTTTTGATATGATCTTCTAAATGTGTTAAGGGATCTAGGGTTGATCTGCCAGCTATTGAACCAGATTGTGTTGGTGTTAAAAATGGATTCTTTGGTTATTACTACGTTATCGTGCATTACCATTTTTTTCTAAAGATTTTGCATAGGCAACTTGTTAGAGATATCGGTCTATAATTGGATGGATTACTTGCATCCTTTCCTGGTTTGTTTATTGGAATAATTATGGCATGTTCCATTTATCAGGAAAGACACGTTTTTTAGCCAGATACTATTGTAAAATTTTAATAAATATGATTTAGCTATAGGAGCTAATTTTTCTATCATTTCAAATGATATTTTATCATATCCTGGTGCAGAGGGATGACAGAGTTGATGGCATTATCTAGTTCATCCATGTTAAAAATATAGTTATATTCCAGGTCTTCAAGAGTTTCAAAATTGAGTATTATATTTTCTTTTTGTTTTCTGATACTTTGAAAATGTGTATCTAGGCTGGAGTAAGCACTGATGTTTTCAAAATGTTTTCCCAATTATGTTTGATATTTCATAAGTATCATGGTATATTTTTTCCATTTAAATGTATTGCACTTCTTGGAGGTCTTATATGTTTTCCATTGATTTTCCTTATCTTTTGCCAGACATCCCTTGTGGATGTGTTTGAAGATAGTTTGATACATATTCTTTCCATGATGCGATTTTTTCAGCTATTACCGTTTTTCTAAATTTGGCTGTATATTTGTTATATAGTGGTTTAATGTGGTTAATTGTTATGTTTGTTATAACTATTTTGTTTAATATGTTTATACTATAGGGCATTTTGTTGAGTGATTTAAGGGCGAGTTTTTGAGTCTGTTTAGATTGCGACTCAATATATGTTTTATTTTACTTAATGTTGTTAATGTTGGATTCCACCATGGGACAGGGGATTTTGTGGAATGTGTTTTGGTTTTTGGAATACTTTTATCTGCAGCATTTATTATGGAAGTTTGAGAAGGATTCACATAGTATTTGTGATCTTCATTATGTGGGAATGGTGGTATGTTTCGTGTGTATAGGAAATATTTATCCCGTTAGCTTTTTGGATATTATATCTTGTAGGTGGCAATATTTTTGCATTACTTAAGTAGTTTCAGAATGATTGGGAAATGGTCACTTGTGTATGAATCGTCTAGGACGTTTCCATTCAAATTTCTCCGCTACATCATTTGAACATAATGAAATGTCAATTGAAGAAAGGTTAGGTGTGTATTTGAAAATATGTTGGAACTTCACTTTCATTGAGACAATACAGATTGTGTTTCATTATAGTATTCTCTATGTTGATTCCGGATGTGTCAGTGGGGTTATTAATATCCCATAATGGATTATGTACATTAAAATCTCCTACTATAAGTAGTGGTTCCTGTATACTTTTGCTAATAAGTTCAGAAAAATCACTGAATTTGCATTGAAATTTGGTTGGATATAAATTACAATAGTAATTTTACTTTTATCAGGGCATATACAGTTTAATTGATGTTATTTGATATGGCATAGATGGTATGTCAACAGGTTCATATGTAATGCTATTATGAACGTATATGGCTGTGCCTAATTTTCCACCGTCAGTTGGTGAATAACAGGCAATTTTATAGTGTTGGATATTTGTAGGTTACTTCCTATATGTTGTAGACATATGCACATTGGGTTGTGGTCTCGTATGATTCTTTGTAATTCACCCAGACGTAGTCGGGTTAAGAGACCATTTATATTCCATTGAATGATTTTATATTCCATTATTGGGAGGAATTGGTGTTAAATTCTGTAAATTGATTGCTGATTTTACTTTATCTCGTAGTTTATATGCATTTGAATTTATTTGTGTTTTTTAATCGTTGTATTTGTATGTTGGTTATTAGATTCTGCAGTTGTTTGTTTTTCATAGTTGAATATTAATAAGTCTATTTTTGATTTTATAATTTCCTTTTTGTATTTTAAGGATTCAGAACATAATTCGTTCTCATGTTGGTGTGTTAAAGGGCACCTCCTTAATTTGGTAAAATTGTCAATACAATTTCGTACTGTGTCCTCTGTCTTGGTAGTTAGTTTGGTTATATGTACTTACAAAGCATTCATTACAACCACAAGATGAAGCATGTTTGGTAATGTTAATTATTGGTTCAGAAGTTTTTGGTCTAGCTTTAGAAATGTCTGGTTTTGTAATTCTATTGTTCCTTTTCTGTAGTGATAAGGACTGTTGGTTTGAGGGGTTATTTGTTTTGTTGTTGTTAATGGGATATTTCGGTCTTGTGGATGGTTGGGGTGGGGGTGATAGTTATATTTTGGTTTGGTTTAATGGTATGATTTTCATTAGTATTATTTGATGGAAATTGTAAAGAGTGATTTTACTGTCCATATGTTGGCTGTTTGATTGAGATTGAGGGTAATTGTGTATTTCCCACTTGTGATGAGGTTAGTTTAATATCTTTTTTAAAATGTTCTCCGGTGTAGTTGGAGTCTCTCTGGATTGATTGTAATTTTCAATATTTACTTTTTTTCCCTTAGGTGGGGTTCTTTCTAGAATTCTTTTCTTTTTGCCAGTTCGATTATCATCATTATTTAATTCTTCTTCTATTGGAGTTCTTTCCATGGATAACTGAATCATCTATGTTGGTGGTGGTATTGGTTGTTGTAATATCACTTTTATTTTGGGTTTCAGTATTATTGGTATGAATCCAGTTTCCATGTTTTTATACTATCTTGTTTGTCATTGTGCTGTTTGAGGTCTTGAGTTTTAGTCACATTTGAAAAGGTGGGGGTTTTGGATGGATTGTTAACGCCTCTTACTTTTAGCTCAAGTCTGGCTTCCATGACTGACATTCCTGTCCTATTTATTAACAACTGAAGTTCTGTGTTATATTGGTAAAATGAACACTCCTTAGATTTTGCGTGATGGGCTAGTCCACAATTTAATACATTTTTTTGATTGTTTACAGTTCCAATTAGTGGTATGGTCATCTGATGCCCACCAGACTGCACATATAGCTTTATTACGGCATCTTTGTATGTGTGTCCATACCTTGAGCATGTGTACATTGTAATGGTTTAGGAACAAAAGACGAACTTCTCTATTTTGTCCAACCCCCCCCCCCCCCCCCAAGAATTTTTATTTTAAATGGTAAGTCTTGGCCTGTAAATTTTATTTTGGCAATGTTGATATTTTTACTTTTTATCTTTCCTACTTGAAATGAGTATATTTTCTAAATCATGGATATTGTTATATCTCAATTTTAGGGAGTCTAGCAATAGTTGTTTTGAAGGAAGCTCCTGCTCGCTATTGGGTAGGATGACTGTACCCTGTACATAATTCAATGTTTCATGGCTTGTAATTATTACCTTTATATTATTTATTTCTGTTATACTTAAAAAGGCAGTGGACTGCTTTTTATTGGTTACTTGGATAAGCCATTCATTGTCCTTGATGTGTCTGCATTCCATGTCTTGTGTTGGATATATGTTAAGTAATTTGTTTTCTAGCATCGCTGCTGAGAATTTTGTTGTCAGCGTTGAGGACTAGAAATCTTGACCAATTATCTGGTCCAAAGAGGTCATCAAAATGTACCAATGTGGGATTAAGTCGGTAATTTTTGTTTCTTTTTGGTCCTTGTTTTATGTATGTTGCTTGTCTATTATGATTTTTATATTTTTCTGTATTGCTGAGAGGATTATTTGTCTCTAATTCAGATTATTGTTCATCATATATGGTTCCATTGTTACGATATTGGAGTTTACCAATTTATTTTTGTTTGTTTCTTTTGTATTTATGCACTCTATTTGGTTTTCTGGCTCTGCTGCTTTACTTGGAACAGGGTGTTCCTTTGTATCTTTTATAGTACTTTCACTACTTGTGCAGTACCTAGGAAATTCGGGATGACGTGCCAATGGTCATCAACTGTGCCGTAGTTTTTTTCCATCATGGGGCCCAGGGGTACTCAAATCATTTATTTCACAGTTCATAAATTTTGAGTTTTTACACACACACACACACACACACATTCTTGAAAAGATATCATTGGCCCTTCGCGAAGTTAAATTTTCTGCCAAAGGCACAAGTGAGAAGGACTCCCAAATGTCCGCATCCCTACCCTACCCCAAAAGGGGATGGCATAACATGATTAGTATGGCCCAAGTGTAAGCAGAACCCGCTTGCTAGGACTAAGAGTATTATGTTAATACAATTATCCCCATCCTAATCACATTATGGGCAAACTGGATAGAATGCCGAGAGTTCTATTCCTAGAACCAGGCCCCCCCTGGAATCCGTGTCCAGCTCCACAGAATAGTTCCGCCTGAAAAACAGGTCCGAACATTGTCGGGTAGATGATGGATCTACCACAGTTCTCACTATTTAGCTTCGGATTTAACTCCACGTTAAGCCATGATATGTTTTCTCATTTATTTGCTTTCAAAAATTTGGCAAAAATGGAAAGGTCCACATAAGTTTACTCGAAATATATAATGTCATATGGGACTCTTGGGTTCGAACCTGGGAAGAGATTCTGAGGTTCGAGAGCCCCCTCACCACGTCAATGTGGTCCCAAAATGAGGGGGATCTCATACTATTCCTTATCAAACACCAGTTCTTATTACCGATGGTTTTGCAGGAAATTAAATGAAACAATATAAAATCTAGGCTGGGGGCAAAGCACAGGGACTTATGAAACAAATATTGAGAGTTAAAAGGTTTTAAAGGTGAAACAGGAAGAAAACCTTGCAGTTGCCTAAGAAACTATTGTTAAGAGAGGATGGAAAATAAGATGGAAAAAGAGAACATGAATGGAAGTACAGCGAAAGGAATGAAAGAGGTTGCAGCTTTGGGCATCAGGGCCATTACAAATCCCAAGAGATTTGACTTCATATAACAGATCTAGGGGTAAAATCAATGTAAAACTGTTTAGCCTCAAAGATTCTATGAGGTATGGCTGATTCTTTGGAGTTAGTTGAATTTAAAGACGCAAGATTCATATGCGGCCAAATTTAACTTGGTCCACCAAATTTCTTTGTTTGGTTTTCAAATTATCTTAAAAGATCATTTCTTTTGGGAAAAATACATTTTACTACCACCATGTCATTTGACAAAATCTGATACAAGGCAGTTCAACTGGGACAATAATCATTTGATTTCCATACTTGAACCTGGTCTGTTTACCATAAAATACCCTTCTGCAATAATTGTCAAAGAAAAGTATAAAATCATGCTATTATCATTGTGATGCAGTTTAACCACAATACTGAGTCAAAACAAATCATCAGTGCTTATTCACATTTTTTCGGTTGGAGCAAAAGTTTGTCAGATTTTCAAATCTGACAATCTTTATATGAATTTCACATTAATTTCAGTCATACAATACCTGAAAACAGTACAATCACATAACACAGCTCCCCATTTACCAAATGTTACCCCCACAATTTTATCCTAAATTTAATCATGACAAAGATTTTTTTTCAGGTTTTATTAAAAACAAGGAATAATCTATAAAACACTACAAGACTTTCTTGCATCACAAAATCTTAAAGATAAAATACTTTAATACAAAAGTACATCAGCCGTAGAGTATGCTAAAAAAAATAAACCAGAGCAAGATGATCTCTTTAGAATTTAAAATATATATTTCCAATAACAAAAAAATGAGACTAGGTAAAGAATTGCCCACTGAGGCATGACAAAATGCCCATGATGGAGGATAAAGGAACACCAATGCCTGAGATATAGCTGCATGGTTGAGCAATAATATAAAACATTTAGTTTTACCCAGAGCCGAAGCACAAGTGAGTGGTTGAACCCTATACAGCAGCATTTAGTTTTTATCCAGACAGGAGGGGTAGGACATTATATTAACTCTTTCTTGGCAAGGATCAAATAATCACCATTTCACAAATTCCTCCTCATAGCCATTATAGTTTCTACCAAAGTTTCAATAATGCCTTAATTTAGGAAAGAAACTTGCTCAAAATTCTGTGACTTATTTTCCTATATTAATGTTTTTGAAGAATTCATAATATGCAATGCTTAAGTAGCCCACTATATAAATATTTTCCTCTTAAAAGATTCTATTTTCTTTCCTCATACCAAGTAATACTGCTTCTAATTATATCAATGCTATTTCTACAATGGCCAACTTAAACTATTCAGGAGAATTTCTTTTAAGCTGATTAATCTAGGCAAAGAAACGGTAAAAACATGATTGCTTAACTTTGAAAGGTATTAAAGTTTATTTACAGGTAATAATACTTGGGAAAATTAAACAAAATTTCAACTTTGTGAGACTGTCTAGGGTTTCATGAGTAAAACACCAAGGATTTCATATTTCCTCTTACTTCATGCTTTGAAAAGAGAGAGAGAGAGAGAGAGAGAGAGAGAGAGAGAGAGAGAGAGAGAGAGAGAGAGAGAGAGAGAGAGAGAGAGAGAGAGAGAGAGAGAGAGAGAGAAAATCCTGTCTTGAAAGTAAGGTATCTATTTTAACAAAAGGAACTTACATTGTACTGATCATACTGAACACTAGTTAATTTCCTAAATTTTTGCTTTCAGTGGTAATTCATCTGATTAGGAATAGTAAAAAAGTTTACCTACTGAGCAACACTTAAGAGAAGGGGGGAGGGGTGAAAGCACCAAGATGAGGTGGAATTAGGAAAGACAGAATATTTTATCATCTTTTGGTCACAAAATAGATTGTGAATCAAGTACCAAGACGACAGTAATTGCAGGTGCAGCAACAAAATGGATGACGTGGATTGGCATTGCTTGACCATGGTAAAAATGAGTATCTCACTAGTAAACAGATGAACTTATGATGCATACATAAGGCCTACAGCAGTGACATGGACACCCACATAGAATGTGGTGGTATGTACTCATGAACCAAGTATGCTTACCAAATGCTAAGAGTCACAGTAAGAGAGCACTGATATATTAAAAATGAAGACATTGCAGAAGGATGTGGTGCCCAGCAGCAGGAAAATACACTTGAGATCTTAATTAAGATGGGTTGGACATGTGACGAAAATTGGTAAAGAACAGTTAGAAAAATAACTAATATGGAAAGAACAGGATGAAGACTTAGGAAGGCCCAGCAAAGCAAGAACAAGAACATATATGAGGACCTAGACTGGATGCAAATTCTGGTAAGACAACTCATTTCATATCTAACAATGTAGAAGAAATATCTCATGCAGAAATGCCAATGAAGAGGTTATCATTGTTGGAGAAACATACATTGGATGGTATTAACATCTCTGATTCCATCTGATCTTTTTTTTTTATCATGAAGAAATCTGACTCATGCCTTGTTATGCTACCTAATAATTTACTTGAATAATTTCCTCAACGACACAAAGTTGCCACAAGGATATACGTATTTCAGAAAATATTCCATTCTTGCATTAAAATAGTATACTGGCTAATGACAGGAGCTCATAACATCACACCTTGCAACATGGAGCACATTAACATCCATACCACAAAAATTTGTAAGCATGTACACTAACAAAATAAGGATTACTAAGATTAATGTCTTTTCTGACTTATCCAGGTTCTCAAGACAACCAACCAGATAAACTACAAAGGAGAAAGATGATAATGATAAAACCAACAATAAAATTTCTAAACCCTGCCATTATTTATCCATGAACATCCTTAAAAACACCGCAGGTTCTCCAACATAAAGCTGCATAACTTTGCATGAAATCTTGGAGATGAAAAAAGGAGAGATGAATATCAGCTTGGTGCCATCACACACCATCCATTAATGCTTGCCTTCACTGTACATCCTCATCTCTCCAGTTTGCTAGAAAACTAAAATCTTACTTCTTCCAGCCTCAACCAAACTAACTAAACTTTGCAATTTGTGGGTTTGTCAATCTTGTTGATAAATATAAAAAAATTATTAAAACCATGTGAAGAGCACTTGATTTGCAAGCTGTCATGTCAGTCATTGATAGTACTGATAATGATGCTTGATGTCCATTGTAAGTTTTGTACAATTAGCATGAAAAAGAAAGACTTTGATAAAAGATATCACCTAAAATCAATAAAGTATTTAATTTGTACATCAAATATCTCAAAGCCATCTGCAATGAACAGATACATACACACTATGGGACAACTTTTGGTTCATGTGAACGCTGGTGAAAAACAAAAGATATACCAGCAGGCCAGCACTGACGTAACATGTTATCTTGGAGGCCCTTTCTGTCTGCGCAGTGATGCCACACTGACAAGTCACTTGTGCAATCAGCTTCATCAGGTGGTGACCGCACTTGGATGCCATTCACACAACGGCGGCACTTAAACCTGTAAAGGAGCTTACAATGAGAGGTTCACACCATAAAACATTGACATTAATATGAAAAACACAAAATTTGATAAATTTCTTATGTTTCATAGACACAGTGTTCCCCCCCGTATTTGCGGGGATGGGTACCAGATGCCCCTGCCAATAGTTGAAACCCCTATAAAAACAGTTAAAATTACCTATTTTGTTAGTGAAAATTCAAGAAAAACCCACTAAACATGTTTATACCTGGTTTTTAAAATAGTTTCATCACAAAAAGTGCATTTTATGATGAAATTGGTAAAAAAAACCAGGAATTTGTGGATATTTCACATAGAAAAATACAACGAATAGGCGAATTCTCTGTGAATAATGGGGGTATATGTTCCAGAGAGAAATCCACAAATGTGTGAGTCCTCGAATCCTCAGTCCACTAGTACAGGGGTTCACTGTACAATTATACAGACACCACCCAACTTACATACAAGTTACATTCCAGATGGCAATTGGTATGTTGAATTGTTTGCAAGTTGGTTACTTTACTCTCAATAGCTATTCAAGTAAAGTATAATAAAAAATCAATACAGAACTGTATGACTTTTCATCCTAAGACACAATACACTGTACATAATAGGTGAGCGAAACAACATGAACTTACAGGTGGCAAAGGGGAGCATTCTGAACACAATTTTTACTTGCAATCATGTTTGTTTGCATATCTGAATGTTTGCAAGTTGACTATTCATAGTTGGGTGGTGTCTGTATTTTATTTGACTCGTATTTAACTTCTGAACCAAAGTATTAACATGTAAACTTTTTGTGCAGGAGGCTAAAAGGGAAAAGGTTTGCACAAAAGGAAAGATGAATCGGTTTGTTTTGAAGGGTTTGGTTATGCTAAAGCAATGAGTGACAATAAACTGGTGAAAAAAGTGTATAATCTGGATGGCTGGAAGGAAGAAGATCCACAGAGTACTGAAGAGATGACAAGAATGAGAGTGGAAGCAGAGGTGAATGATGCAGTGTATGTAGGGAGATTCAATATGCTGGTTATGCAATGGGCCTTATGGTATATGTAGCTACTGGCACTGTGAAGTTTTCTGCACAGGGGTTTCATCTCTGACTAAGCAACAGGAAGATGAATGTCATGGGTTGATTTCTCAATGAACTTGCAACACTAAAGAATAAATCATTCATATGTAATGGAGAATGAGTACTGTCAATTTTAATTTAAAACTCAAGAAAATATATAACAGCTTCATGAAAATAAGGTTTCCATCATTACTTCTCGTCATGGACCAAAGTACATTTTTAAAAATGCTCCATACATTCTTGTTACTTGCTTATATATCCTTTTACTTTAGTTTTATTTTAATTCTCAATTTGTTATGAGAAACACTGGTTGTTCAAAATAATAACAAATAAAATAATCATGCCTCTTAGTTCCATATTTTACAAGGACAGCCAGGAAAGTTAAGACTTCTGTGCGTATTCAAGTCTTTTACCAAAATACCGAAAAAAATCTAGTGTCCAAAGGACTCATAATACTGAATTTCACATGAGCCCAATAAATAAACAACATAATTTTCTTGCACAACTTGCTTTCACTTTTCCAGATCACAATAAGCTACCCTCCTTTCAGAAGCAAATTTATTGGTCCTATTGGGGTCAGCTCCCTCTTAGGTTATCTTATGAGACTTCTGAGGAAAAATATTGGAAAAACTGCAAATGTGATGCCTAAAAAACAATATTTAAAAGTAACTTACTTATCATGAGTATCTGATATTGTTTCCAAGTTCAGGGTGAAAAGTTCCCGAAGTTCAGAAACAGAAAAATGTCTGTCAACATCAGTCTCACAATCTACGACACAGCTACTCAATGCCTTTTTGTGGGCCTGACGCTGAAATATTTTCTCTTCAATGCTTCCTGTCTGTAAAAAAAAAAATGGTTTGCATTTTCAAAGAATGTTTTTGGGTTGGAAATTTCATATAAGACAAGGTTTTTCTTTCAACATAACATTTCCCTAACTACACCACCACAAGCATATCTTTTGATTGTTACGTTAATCACAAACACATCATTTACTTGAAACGTTGCACTAACAAAGCCTTATTAATGATAATAATTTTGGTCTTATAATAATCTAAAAACAAAAAAGGATACAAGGTTGTCAACATAAATTCAACAAATATGATTCTACTCAACTCCTCACCGACAAAAGCCTGTAAATAAAGCACTTCTTCTTCTGACCATCACGCCACACTCTTGCCATTGCTTGGTCGTCATTGGCGGGGTTCCAGTCAGGATCAAACATTACTAAACGGTTAGCACCAATGAGATTCAGGCCGCAGCCACCAGCTTTGCTACTCAACATGAAAAGAAAATCCCCACCAGCAGGGTCATTGAACTTCTCAACAATCTGAAAATACAGAATGTGAAATAATTATTTATGTTCTATGTCTATGTACTGTACAAACCCATAATTTTACTTATGTTCAAATTTCTGAAACAGTACATAAGAGCAAAGACCCAAGTCATCCAACTTGATATTGTAAATATCTGCTGGAATCCCATCAACACATCACAAACGTCATCAATATTCTTGGCGAGATAAAGCTTACGCGGATGTAAACAACAGAAGCAACAGATTTTAAAGTCATTTTACAGTAACAAAACATGCAATTAAAGGGGATTATGACAGTGAAAGTAAAGAGAAGACTAAGATAGTAATGTTACTAAAAGGTAATACAAGAAGACAAGTGAACAAGGTAGCAAGTATCTTAAATGATGATGATATCCATCATGGATTGGCAACAAGACCTTTATTATTTACCAGATATAGAATTTTTCAGTGTTGATGAGTCTGATAGTGTGATATCACATCTACCTCAATTACGAAAAGCAGTCATCACTGTGTGTGGGTGTTGCTTTAAACAAAGACCATGATATATACAAGTTGAACAGTAAGAAATTTCATATTACAAACAGATACAAGTATGTACATAGTAGATAAAAACATTTGTCTTAGTAATAAAATACATACTGTTATCAATTTCTCATAAATCAAAACTACTGCTTTACTCATATTGCAATAAATCAACTTTACATGTAGCGTACTGTACATAATAATCTTCACCTTACCTTATTTCGTTTCTTTATGCTCATTGAACCATCAAGTCGAACATATGGGTAATTTCGCAGAGCAGCTAAATCTTGAAAAAGGTCGAGGGTTTGCGTATAATTTGATATGAGCACCACCTTGTCATCTGTTGAACTACGGACCAAAGCAAGTAAGGTGTCTAGTACAGCAAGCTTCCCAGACAATTCAGGACACAATCGCCTGTAATACAGAGAAACAGTACACAAAATTACAAGCAATATAAAAAATTTCTGAGTAATATAACTACACAAAATTATATAAAAATATTCAAAAGGTTTCAAACTACCTTCATAATGTTTTACAAAATATACAGGTCTGACTTATAGGAGTTGTGTTGAGGATTATAGTTTACAAATGCACACCTTTCTTTACCAGCCCACTAGTCTCTCTCTGTCCAAATTCTTTAACTTTACCTTGTTTCATTTTCAATTCCCACTTAAAATCTAACCCTTTAGCCCTGTGAAAGATGAGTATCAACCAACTTCAATAAGCTCAATTCTTTCTTGAATTTGCTTATACAGGCAGTCCCTGGTTATCTGTTTGCTTCTATGGTGTTTTTATGTTGTCTGGAACCAGTCGTTATTCAGCAACGGGACCAACGGCTTTACGTGACTTCCAAACCGCATCGAGTGTGAACTTCTATCACCAGAAATATACACATCTCTAACCCCTCAGTGGAATGCCCGAGAAACGAACTCGCGGCCATTGAGGTGGCAGGCCAAGACCATACTGACCACGCCACTGATCCAGTTTTATGGCGCTTGTCTAGTGCCACAAAATTGGCGATTTATGGCACCATAATGCGCCAAGTTTTGGTTATTGGCATCATAAGGCGCCGATAATAGAGTTATGGTGAAATAACAGACCTAAAGAGGTGCTAGTAACTGGTTTTCAGCGCCATAAATTGTCAAGTTTCGGTTAATGGCAGCTTTTGCTTATCAGCACCCCGCTGATAACCGGTGACTGCCTGTAACTGCTAATAACTTCCTTTAATAATTTAACTCTTACATGACTTTGATTCAACTTGCTTTAATAAGCTTGGTTCACGCTTCATTCTGCTTGAACAAGCTCAGTTCATACTTGACTCTACTGTACTCATGTGACTCAGTGGTCTTTCTGAAATCAATTTATAAAAATCCACTCAACATAATGAGCTATATTTGTCTCATATAAAGAAATTATTGTTTTCTAAATACCATTTCCACCAGAGTCAAGTGGTCATTAATCCAAACATATGAAAGCAATGGTTTTATCATGACATAAATAAACAAAAGTGTAGAGGGAGCATCATTTCTTGAGGCAAAGCCTTTTCCTTTTACTCACGTTGGGTTATGGCCTGGGGGATAGAGATTGTACAGCTCTTTATATCCAGGTTCACCAGCTTTTGCCTTCTCCCAAAGTAGATCTGGATGGTTGCAAAGCTTTTTCATGCTTGTTATAGCCGCCAACGCTGTATTCCCCAGTCGACCATTTCCATCTGTCAAGGTTATAATCATGGAATAAGAAAATGAAATAAAATTAGTTTAATGAAACTGGATACTGAACCGCACATTCTATATTAATTCTATATTCAAATTTCTATAGTGCCTCAACCTTCTTAGTATTAAGTTTTCTCACTGATATTTCACTGACAATAGAAACTGATCACTTACTTTAGTCAATTTTACAATAAACATAATCAAAGGTTTGTTGAACTTAAAGCAACACTAGTGAACAATATCTAAGTTTTGTCCTTCCTGTAATGCACAAACTAAAATAGAAACAATTGCCGAGGAATTCTGAGAAAAAATAAGACGAAAAAGAGGATAATTACCTGATATTTGCTTTTTGACAGCAGATGAGTTCATGAATTTTGTGTACATCTCTTGTTGAAGGGATGTAAGTGGACAGCAAACAACATGTTCTATTTTTACTGGCAAATACTTAGACAAAATATCATTGGTACGACGTATGATGCATCTGAAAATATTAATGACATTATGCGACTGAAATAGACTCTGTTTCCTAATGTCATTCCATCAGATGCTTGAATATTCAAACAACTTGTCTAAATCTTTCTCAGTCGTCTTTTAAGTTTTTTTATTAATACTATTAGACCTTTATTTCACCTAGAAAAAAATAATTTCTATAATCAAAACCTAAGTAAAAAATAATTCCAAAGGTTATACTGTACATCTTAAAGTTATCTGTTCCATACACACTGGCCAAAAATAATATAAATCTTATAATCATTAACCTAAATTAAACATTACATTTCAATAAAAAGTATAATTTGCCAATTCATTCACACATATTAGAGTACTAGTTCAAGAGCAATAAAAATATAATCCATAATATTTTGTAGATTATTTTCTTAACAAATATTTCTTACTTCTTTCTACTTCAGCTACATTGATTTACTTTTGTACTATGGGCAAGGTACTGTAATCTGCAATATTTTTGCATTCTAAAAATGTTAAATCTCCTATATATATGTAATTTTGCTTGGAAGCCCATCTAAGAATGGATAACTGTCCTGCATAGTGGCCTCATCTGGTAAGAGGATATAACTTGATCTACCTGTCTCACGCTCTAATCTCTGAACTCTACTGACCAGAGATGTGTACCCACATAAGCAAAAAAAAGACATGATTCTCAGTAAAAACTATAGATTTGTATCATGGTACAAATAAGGGAGAGCTAGGGAGAGAGAAAGGACGACTAACCTGTTGACTATTCCAATTAACTCTTCGAGTTTTTGTTTGCCAACTTCATGATCTTTCTCTGATGCTTCAGAATCCCTACTTCTTAATATTGGTCTCTCAAACTGTCGCCTGAACTCCTTCGCTGTTCCAAGAATTCCAGCATTTACAAAATGTACAAGAGAAAAATATTCAAGCAAGTCATTTTGAATTGGTGTTCCTGAAATCAAGATGCGCCGTTTTGCTTTCAAATCCATGAGAGCTTGGTATGTTTGATTCTCGCAATTTTTTAACCGATGGCCCTGAAATGAAAGGCATTTTCTGAAATATCACATAAATAAATTAGATAAAAATGAAAGCTTTAGGATTTTACATCAATGTTTCTCCACTTAAAACTGAAATTTTTTTACAATTAAATTTTGCAAAATCAGAAAACATACACATATAATCTGCTTAATCCCAATTTGATATAAAATATTGGCAGCAGTGTTGTCCTGCTATGAGAGGGCTGAATTTTGGGAAGGTGCCACTTGTGTAATCATATGTAAGCATCCAAAAATCACGGCAAGGATGCTTGTAAGATTTCTTTTGGTACCCTGTTAAGCAATAGTACATGAGCAACTTTGGATGACTGAATGTGTAGTCAAGATCCAGTGAATTTTTAACACTTTCCCAACCAGCCTGAACTTTGGTATGCAATGCTAACTTGTGCAACTTTCATTTGGCCAAATGACTGGCTATCTCTTCAGCTAAATGAAATTTAAACAATGCATAAAGAATAATAAATATCATCACTAACAGTTCACTGTTAGAAACAAAATTAAACATAAAATACAAGTAAAATTCATCAACACTATCAGCTGTTTCAGAAGCGATTTAAGGATAGAAGATGCCTGATCTGAGATTAAAATAAATATGTACTGTAATCACTATACACACTGGTTAAAACATATGATGAATAGAGTAAAAACCATTTCATCTTAAATAAGTTCAAACCTAGTTATAAACCGTGCCTACCTCATCACAAATAACGAGGCCAACTTCACTTCTATGTAAAACGTGGGCATGTAAACGAAATGTTTCATACGAAATTATCAAAACTTTGTCAACTGCTCTTCTTCCATTTGTTGTCAGGAAGCCTGTCAAATTTTTGTCAATTTCTGCTTTAGTCCCAGAATCAATGGTCAAACAATTAAGAGCCCCTTTTAGCCATTTGTTGATTTCATTGTACCAATTCTGCAATAGAAAACAGAAATTTTAGTCCTACTGTATGTCTCCATTATAACAACACTTCACAAAATCTTTTGATTTATTCTGGTAGTCAATACATATAACAAAATGGTAAAAAAATATTTCATATTTTTCTGGATGCACTGATTACGTACCTCAGGTGCAATTAGAACTAGAATAAAAAATGTACTACAAAGGCCAAGCGCTAAGATTTATGAGTTCATTCAGCATTGAAAATACTGCTGAAGCAATTGCTAGGAGAGGGTGGAAGGTAAGATGGAAGAAAGAGAATGTGAAGAGAAGTATAGTAAAAGGAATGAAAGCGGTTGATGCTAGGGGCCGAAGGGATACTGTGTGAAACTTAAGTAATGCATACACTGCAACATGTGATGTGCAATGACAGTACTAATGCCCCAACAGGAAATAACATCAGATGAAATCTACAATGTAAATACTATAGAGAACCATAAAACAGACATGCTCCATCCCCACAACTAAAGCCACAGACCACATACCTTGACTAAACTGGACGGAGAAACCACAATGACTTTCTCAATAATGGGTTTGCAATCAGGCCCCTGCCTAAGTAGTGTCCACATTAGAGTGATACACTGTAATGTTTTTCCTAGACCCATTTCATCTGCCATAATACAGCCAAAGTTTTCTTCAATCTGGTTTCCTATGACGCAGTCGTACATGAATTTTACACCCTGAAAAGAGGGGAAAAGCTAAGGTTAGGTATTAGTATATATACATCTAATACTCAAAATGTTGTTGATTTCTTACTTTACAAAACAAACTCCTTTTATATGTAATGAGGAGATCAATGCACAGTTTTTGAGAATGTACACACTTTATCATATAACATTACATAACATGCATGTGATAATGATGCTTACCTCCCGTTGATGAGGACGTAATATCTTTGAAAGCATTGGATCTACAACAACCGCCACTGGCAGCGTATCTCTGCAATTAAAGCTCATCAATTTGTAAATATATAATATATCTTATATATATATATATATATATATATATATATATATATATATATATATATATATATATATATATATATATATACATATATATATATATATTATAATACTGTAATTATTTCACATAAAACTTTCTGTTATTTACATTTTCCATAAAAACAAATCTTATTTCACTTAAGCTAAGTTGTAAGGGTAACGCATTATGTCACAATGACGTGGCTGCCTCAGAAAACTGAGTGAGCTTCAGGAATGAAACCATTTAAATTAGATGCGTGTTAATAGCTCTGAAGCCAGTGCCTTATATAAGCATACACTTTTGGTTTTAAGTGATGACTGCATACATACATTTATTTGTAAGGAAGATTCTATGATCTAGTGATAGAAACCTCTTCAGTCAATTTAACAATCCTTAATTTTTATAAAAGGTAAATAATATGTATATCTATACACATACATGGATGATATGGAGAGAAGAGGTTTGGTGGAAGATGGTGCCTTTGATAGAAGGCAGTGGAGAAGGTACATCAGGCAAATGACCCCTTAAAGTAGGGATAATGGTGGGAAAGAAGATTACATCTATCTGTCTATATACACTTTGCTACTCCAATCAACATGGTACATAGCTTAGAGTGAGATGCATATGTGGACTTATTCTCATATGATATTTTTTCTAGTTTCTGTATTGAAGAAGCTCAGAGAAAAAACAGACTAAAACCACCTGATAAGAGGGACATCACAAAAATGGACAACAGTTTTACTCTGCACAGCAAAATAAAACACCCAATTAGTACAACAGAAATCACTCACTGAACTTTGACTTTCTCCCTCAGCAACTATCAAAAATGAGAAAAAGTGTCAGTACTGTAATTATAAAACACAGGAAAATGCTTACGCGTTTACAGATAACTTTTCGTGAGCTGATAGTTCTGGAGGACGATACAAAACTAGGGCATCTGGCTCGTCTGGGTCATGAAGCGATCTTCTAATGCCATCCCTTCGTATACCCAGTGAAACCGGTCTTTTGCTGACATAGTTGGGTATTGGAATCTTGAATGGCTTTGCCAAAATTTTCCTAATAAGATCCTCCTGTTAAGAATTAAATACGCCTTTATATTCATTGCGCCATACTTCAAATGTACATTTAGCAGTACCATTGGTCTCCTGTACAGTAAAATTGTTAATTAGCATACAATCAACATGCACTTTTATTTTTGCAATCATTAAAAATAAAAATGGCATGACCACACATTGCATAACACTTTACAGAGAGATGATTCTGGAAATTGCAGCTTGCTAGCTTTATGCCAAACAACTATGAATCAACCTTAGTCTGATGATTCCTGTAAACAGACATACCATACTAAGTAGATCCAGTTCAATACCACACTCAGCTGAACTACAATTATGACAAGACTGCTGAAAGTTACTGATCTTGCAAAAAATGAAATTTTCATTATTAACCTCTTCATTACCGAAAGTTTGTTTGGAGGTAGGTGGGTACCACCATTCAAGTCTACTACACCGCACGGGTGCATAAAGGTGGTACGCATAGTACCACCAAAACTCCTCTTTTCAGATAGGGACTTCCAATCATTCTGTAAATTTCGGTTTTGAAGAGTTTGAGGCAAAATAACAGTATGACACGATGCCAGACGTATGTTAACCCAAAAAAATATTATTACTGCTTATAGTAGTGTGTAGGTGACAGATGAACTGCGTCTCAACAAAAAATCACAAAACCAGACAAGCGTAAACATGTAATAACTTCTACCCAAGTAAAAATCCATTGTATCATTATTTACTGTATTTATTTATTTTTATTCACGTATTACATTTTACAAATAAAAAATATGAACACCAGATAAATGAAGGTAGAAATAAAGCCTTATAGTAACTTTATATATAAAAAACCAAACCAGAGAAAAAGCGAAAAAAGCGATTTCTTCTTGAGGACAAGAAACTTGAAAAAATTAGTTAGATACCCCTGATGCCCCTAAAGTTGTTTTTCTGTGATGAAACTAATCTTAGAAAACGTAGAAAATGACACTGACCAATTTTTGAAAGATATACTATAAAATTAGCGATTTCCATATTTATTGGCGGGGCTTTCGCTTTAGTTTTTGCTCTTTTTTTTTTGTTATTACGTGCTTATTTACTGTTCTATTTTGATAATACTTTTATGTGCATGTTCCAGGTGCGATATACCAACATTCTGTAAGACCGAATTTCTATTCAAGACCGTAGTTTTTCTCACCGCCCACCAGTGTCCCTTGTACAAGGGACACTGAGTTTTCACATTTTTTTCATAAAATCATTTTATTTTATTTTCCCTGTAGGATGATAAAACTAACAGAGAATATGCGTTATTATAGTGCTAATAATACCTGATAATTCATTAGCCTGTCTTGATTAGTGTATTTTTGGCAAATATTTTTACGATCGGCACCCCTCCAAACTGGAGTCACTTCCAAGAGATTCAGTTCGGCAGCGAACGCAATGTTTACATTCTGCTCACCCACCCGGTAAAGAAGGGGTTAAAATGAAGTTTTATTGTATACTTACCGAACAATTATAGAGCCGTGATTTCCACGAGCGGCAGGATACTAAATTCAAATTTAGTGCGTCGGCGTCGCCAACACTGGTGGTGATGACGTCATCTCCCTCCACTCGCGGGAGAACCAGGTACAACTGCCCAGGTGAATCCAATTCTTTCTGCCGTCCGTCCACCTAAGGGGAGGAGGGGTGGGTATAATCATAAATTGTTCGGTAAGTATACAATAAAAATGTTATTGTTTATAATACAATTAAGTTTGTTCATACTTACCTGGCAGATATATATATAGCTGATTCTCCGAAGTCCGACAGAATTTCAAAATTCGCGGCACACGCAGTGGGCGGCCAGGTGGTGGTACCCATTATCCCGCCGCTGGGAGGCGATATCAGGAACTATTCCCATTTTCTATTCATATTTTATCAGTGCCACTGTCTCCTGAGGGGAGGTGGGGTGGGCACTTTAATTATATATATCTGCCAGGTAAGTATGAACAAACTTAATTGTATTATAACAATAACATTTTGTTCATGAAACTTACCTGACAGATATATATATAGCTGAATCCCCTCCCACCTTCGGATGGTGGGAAGAGACAGAATAGGATTTTTTGGGAAACTAAATTAAGTTGATGATATACATCTTGGTTCCTCACCTGTTAGCATAGCCGACTTCGTGATTACTGTCACTAAAGTCTGCTTCTGCGTTACTAGATTGCCAGCGAGGTAGAGACCTGTAATGCTGGTGCGCTCTAGATGATCTGTCAACGGGGGCGTGACCACAATGTGACTAGACCATATGACCATACTTCTGAGGGCAACGAAGCTAAAACCACCACCTGACCTCTAACCTATTAAAGTTAAAGTTCCATAACGTTCTAGGCTAAAGAAAAGGAACGCGCCTCAAGCGACCAACCCTTCAAAGTTAAAAGCACACCTATCCCTTTTCTATAGGATAGGATTCGTTTTTGCTTGCTGCCCCCAATAATATATCTACGGATATTGTATGGTCCTAGCGACTTACAGATCTCAAATGTCGTCTTCACATCCCGTCGGGAGTGTGAAGCGAACACAGAGTTGCTTCGCTAAAGCGTGGCACTCAGGATGTTACTGAGTGTCATGCTCTGTTGAAATGCTTCCGAGGCCGAGCCCTCACCTCTTGAGCATTCATATTAAGAAAAAATCTCAAATCTTTTATGCAAACATAATGAATGAGACTTCTTAAAAGAACTCCTTGACTATAATGCCAGGGTGTTCTTGGACATGAACCAGTCTGGTCTTTTTACGGAACACCGCAGATTGTCGTTGACCTCGACTTACTATAGTTTTATTAAGATAAAACTTGAGAGACCCGACAGGGCACAGGACTCTCTAATGCCTTTTGCCCAATAATTTGTGCCATACCCTTGGTCTCCAAACCTTCGGGTCAAGGGTTAGACAGGTTTTTTCGTTCTTATCAAGAACGGAAGGCTTAGAGGACAGACCGCATTATGTCCTTTAAAGCTAAACCTCTGATGATAGCTAAAAGCTCACTAACCCTCTTGCCGTGGCTAGAGCGGTTAGAATGTTAGCCTTTCTGGTCACGTGTATTAAGTTCACAGAAAGGATAGGTTCGAAATGCTTTTGGCATCAGAAACTCAGACTACGTCTAAGTTCCATGCCGGAACCTGCGATACCAGAGAATTTCAAGATCTCCCCAGACCTCAAAAGATCGTGAAGCTTTGTTGTTTGACAGAACCGAATCTCTGAGCCTAGAGGCCGTCAACAACCTATTTGCATATTCTACAATAGTTAGGACTTCTATCTTATCTCGTACTTCATACGGAAAGATAGAACCATAAAGAAATTCACAGAGGTCGAGTGGAGGAACAGTCATTTCCCTTCACTATCCAGAAACGGCCCGCTCCGATTGAACACTGAAAATAGGCAGCACTGCTTTGCCTTGGCAAGAGACTGCCATTAATCTTGAAGATCTTATCGCTTCTCGATAGTCTGAACGCCTTCATACTCAGAGAGGAGAGATATTAGATACTTCACTAAGTGACGAAGTTAGATTACACCGATTCTCTCGGGAAGGGTCTTTGGACAATTCTCTGAATTACCTGACCTCTGTGAATCCAACCTCTTAGAGGCCAACATGTGGCGACTAAAGCTTATCCTCTAGGATCATGAATAAGGGAACAACTTAAGAGGAAGCTCCTTCGTCTTCAAAATTACGAAAAACTTAACGAAAGGACGCCCTCATCTCTCCTCACTTTCGAAATGACTTCCTAAGTGAGGGTAATTACTCAGACGTCAGTAGTTGTTGCCTTCGATCGAGAAGACCCGCACAGGACGTGTACTAGGTTTAACGAACCTCTTGAGGACCGTTACGTTCCGTGCCTAAGCCCATAACCAATTCTCTGTTCTTGAGCTATGAAAGAGCTGAGAAATTATCCGAGATGATTTTGGGCCACTCGATCCAAACTCACCCTTCGAGGAACTGGAGAGCCGACCAATTTGGCTTCCAATTCTTTCTTTCAGACAATGTGCCAGAACATCTGTTCCTCTGTTCGGATGTCTGGCACCCTCTCGCTATCACCCGAGGTGATCCTCAAGCCGTTGAGAGAAAATTAGAATTATTACAAGATCTTTGATGTTATTCCAATTTCTTCGTGAGGAAAAATTGTAGAGGTCTGAATTGCTGTTTATTCAGGGAAAACAAGCTTCTCCAGCGAGGAAATGGTCCCCAGCAAACTCATCCATTCCCTCACTCAGCCTGCTTCCTTCCCTAAATAAGGCTGCACTTTGCATAAGCAGGAGAGCATTATTATAGTGCTATGCCGCGGTAGATTCGTACAGAGTTCTGTTACCGTGCGGTAAACCCGCACCGAACAAGTATAAGAGATATCTTGTTGAAATTTTCTAAGTAAACGGAAGGCATGTTCATTCATGATTACTAGAAATTTCCTCAACCCGAGGCTAAAATCCATGATTGTAGGGCAGAGAGACGCAACCAAACGCGCATGATACCGAGCTAGCCGGTACTGCGTAGATCACATCACAGTAACAGCAGCCTTGTTCATCGTCTCGCACTATCTGCCTGAGTTGCCAGCTACTCCTTTTACGAAGGGATAGGTATGAAATTATCGAGCAAAAGGAAACTCTCCAGCAGGCATATTTAAACGAAACAAAATTCGCTAAATACAGAATCTGAGTTGGTGTTGTCGTAACATACCCTGAATAGTTATTCTTACTCCGAAAACTCTTGGAAGGTTGAAGGGAGTGTCAAATAAATACATTAGAACAACAGTTCTTTCGGCTTCTATCCGCAGAGGTAAATACTATATGCGTATATGACTTGACCCATGCGTTAGCAAAATGACGCAAATATAAACTACGTAAGTATTGTAGTAATTTGAACATCGAATTCTCTACTACATCTTTCCTCGACGAGGAAGAGAGAAAGAAAGGAAAACGACTGTCCACGTTCTAATGAATGAGACTTTTAAAGAACTCCTTGACTCTTTGCCAAGAAAAGGGAGTAATATTCGAATAGAGATCATCAAGAGAGAACCGAGGATCGAAAAAGGAACCGTGTCAATGTTCTTATGATAGTGGCATAAACTTCCTGTCTAGTCTACAAGTCTTTTTTTCTTACTCCCCGGATGAGCCTCTGAAAATGAATGAGAGCTCTTCGAAATTTGTTAATGAGTTTATCCGCTTAAACGATAAAAACGTTAAAATCTATGTCAATGAGAACTACCCCATTTATGAGGGGTCCCCCACTTAAATGACAAAACGTTTAGTATCTTGACAATGGGGAAAACGTCCTTACTAGACAAAACTATTAGCACTTTGCTAATAGGGGAAAACCCTTTAACATGACCGAAAGTCACCCAGGAATCCGAGTATATAATCTTCCCGATTCTCAGAGAATCGATGAAGAGGAAAGAGGGATCGAAGAAAAAATTCGGGTATGTCTCTCCGCTAACTCCGAATCCTTTTTAAAAAATTTCTGTAAAGGAATGTCCTGTGGAGAGTCCTGAAAAAACCTCCTCTTGACGACGTTTATTAAAGCGTCCAACGTCATAAGAAACGTCCTGAACAGCAAATAAAACGCCTTCTACAAGTCTTTTCTCTCGCAAGCGTCCTGCCGAGCTTCCACCGAAGCGTCCTGGCGAATGTGCACAAAAGTGTCCTCAAAAGCGTCCTGGAAAGCGTCCTGCTGAGCGTCCTCAACTGCTGAGCGTGCTTAGCTACGAGCGTGTCTGAGCAGAGAACACCAAGTCTTCTGAACGACGTTTCAGAGAGGAACTCGTTGAGCGCCTTGATGCATGCAAGGCCCGCCAAGAGGCGTCCTGGCGAGCGACCTTGCCATCTCAATGTTATGACGAACCGCGTTTTGCGTATGACGTTGAATATTTTTAAGGGACGTCCTCATGCGAGTCTCCATGGAGAGCCGCACGCTGCTCCTGAAGAGTGTGAACACTAAAGGAAGACGTATGGCTTTCGTCTTCTGCAAGGTGCTTGCCGAAGCGTCCTGGAGAATGTCCTCTACTTATAGGACGTCGAGCACCTCCAAAAGCTTCCTCACTTCTAAATTGCCCTTCTTATGCCGACCAGAGACATAAGTTGTTTGACTGTGCAAAGCAGCTTGCCGGCCGTCAAACTTATCAGCTTGCTTTTCGAAGTAAAGCGAACGTTTACATAACGTATACGGAGCGCCATGAGGAGAGAAGACGAATACTGAGTTGCTCCTCCAAAAGGTGGAATCAAGAATGTCCTTGATTACCAAAATTCTTGTTGGAATGCTAGCGAGGTTGAAACAGCTCTAACTTCATGAGCGTTCACTCGCAGGAGGCTCAAATCACTCTTCTGGCAAGATGAATGAACTCCTTAATAATGTACAAGTGATATATACGGTGAGCGTTCATATACATGAGCGTTCACGGATGTCGCAAGGAGGCTCAAATCACTCTTCTGGCAAGATGAATGGAGCCTCTTTAATAATCATGTATAAATGATGTATACATGAGCGTTCACTCTCAGGGGGCTCAAATCACTCTTCTGGCAAGATGAATGAGCCTCCTTAATAATGTATAAATGAAGTATACATGAGCGGTCACTCGCAGGAGGCTCAAATCACTCTTCTGGAAAGATGATGAGCCTCCTTAATAATGTATAAATGATATATACATGAGCGTTCACATCGCAGGAGGCTCAAATCACTCTTCTGGCAAGATGAATGAGCCTCCTTAAATGTCCCTTAGAAAAAGAGCCAGTGCATTCTTCTAAAAGGGTAAATGTGGTCTCTTTCCTCCTCATCCTCTCGTGACGAGAGAGAGGACGTGAAGCGTCCTCTTCTCTAAAGCTTCTTTAGGGGGCGCGAGTCCTTCCGAGAGCCCCAACCCCTGTGTGGGGAGGATGCTTCGGAGGCCGAGAAACAACCCTTGAAGCTTCGTGCACGTGCTCGATCTTCGGCAGCTGGGAAGCTACAACAGGACCTTGCCGAAAGGAAGCCAGATCAGCATGAAAAGCCCGTAACCCCTCCTTCGGCTTTTGACATGCCCTCTCCCTGGTTTCTGGGAGTCCGACAGAGGTCTAGGCCTAGAGGCGTTGGGGTGGGGCCGATCTGACGTTCCCTCCTAACGAGAGAGAGGACGTGAAGCGTCCTCTTCTCTAAAGCTTCTTAGAGGGCGCGAGTCCTTCCGAGAGCTCCAACCCTTGCGCGGGGAGGTGACGCCTCGGAAGGACGCGAAGCAATCCTTCAAGATTCGTGCGCGTGCACGATCTTTAGCAGCCTGGGAAGCGTCAACAGGTTCTGCCGAAGGGACGCCAGATCGGTGGGGAGCCCCCGTAACCCTCTTGCGGCTTTCGACATGCCCTCTCCCTGAGTCCTGGGAGTCCGACAGAGGTCCAGGCCTAGAGGCATTATGGGGCCGATCTGACGCCCCCTCCACAACACAAGGGGCACTACACTTCACAACACTGATTGGAGAGCGAGCACTTTAGTCTAAGATTACTTGATGTAATCCTCTAGCAGACACTTCTTCTAGGCCCGTAAGCCATACCACAGGGTTAGGCAAAATAAAATCTACAGGAGGTTAGAAGGTTCATTATTTCTAGCTTTCTTTGTTTACTGTGGAGGAAAACTCCTGAATTCTAACACGCTCTAAAATGCGTACATGAATCCTACTTCTTCCGTAATCAGTCACACATTACACTAATTACATTGAACTTATGCAAAGAAAACATGTAAACGCCATATACACTAAGCGAGTGTCTACCGAAAGTTCCGGTAGCTTCACCATCCCCCATGCAGACAACAAAGTCTGAAACTAGGCTAACTAGCCTCAGACATCAAATGCAATGAAAAATTTACGATAGCGTATGCCTAGCCACAAATCCAAGTCAATAATCGTAAGAATAATTAGGATACTTAAGCGGCTAATGAAGTTTCAAAATCCTAGGCGGAGGTCTGTAAACAGTTGTTTACCGACCGGCGACAGAAAAAATATGAATAGAAAATGGGAATAGTTCCTGATATCCGCCTCCCAGCGGCGGGAATGGGTACCACCACCTGGCCGCCCACTGCGTGTGCCGCGAATTTTGAAATTCTGTCGGACTTCGGAGAATACAGCTATATATATATCTGTCAGGTAAGTTTCATGAACAAACTTCATTTTAATAATGAAAATTTCATTTTTATTGTAGTGTCTTACCGAACAATTATAGAGCTGATTACACATTTATGGGAAGGTGGGATTCAGTGGACCACTAGTATTTTTAAATGGTTACATTTATTGCAATACCAGTAAACACTCAAGGTGTCTGTTGTACCTTACCTTGTAAGAGAGCTACAGCAGACTGTTACTGCCTCTGGTCGGTGCTCTTCTTACTATTGTAGAGGAATTGGAATTTGACCAAAGTTAGCCTCTACAGGAGTGGAATCCTTCCGTAGTTCAAGCGAGTCAAGGCTGACTGACGGAGGATAGTAACAACAAAGATTGCCCTTGCCCTGGGCTAAGACCAGAAATTCAATCATACAAAACATTTGTCACCAACACCAGATTTAAAAACATATATACCCAACCATTGTAAAATCTGACCTAACAGACTGGTGAGTATCCCAGGTACTCAGTACCCCCAGCTTCCCTTGAACTCGACAACCTATTCAAGGTGAAAAGTTAGCATAGAGGTGACGACCCCTGTGCCGTTTCTCCCAACACCATGCCAGAAACCGCCACCGGACCTAACGTTTTACAATTCTCGAAAACCGTTTCTATCTCTTTGAGATAATGACTCGCAAAAACCGAATTCGATCTCCAGAACGTGCTCTGAAGAATCGAAGCTAAAGATAAATTCTTTCTGAATGTTAAAGAAGTTGCCACTGCTCTAACCTCGTGAGCTTTAACTCTCAGAACGGAAAGATTGTCGTTCTCGGACTGCGAGTGAGCTTCCCTGATAAGCTCTCTAATAAGAACGATATAGCATTCTTAGAAAGAGGACGAGAGGGATTTTGAACCGAGGTCCAGAGCTTAGAAGATTGTCCTCTAATACCCTTAGTGGCAAACAGATACTGCTTAATAGCCCTGACTGGACATAAGAGCCTTTCTTCCTCCTCATGTCCAACCAAATCAGATAAGTTCCTTACCACAAAACTCCTCGGCCAAGGATTAGAAGGATTCTCATTTTGCTAGAAAGGTCAAAGATACCGAAAATACAGCATTGCCTTGAGAGAAACCGACTCTTTTGTCTATAGCGTGCAATTCGCTGACCACGCTTAGCAGAAGCTAGTGCAATAAGAAAGAGTGCCTTCTTAGTCAAGTTCCTGAGTGAAGCCGACTTCAAAGGCTCAAACGGTGGCCCCATGATGGAACTTAAGCACCACATCTAAGTTCCCAAGCCACTGTATCTTGCGGAGCTTAGTGGTTTCGAAAGACCTAATGAGGTCCGACAGATCTGAATTGGAGGAAATATCCAAAACCTCGATGTCGAAAAACCGAAGAGAGCATGGCTCTATATCCTCTGATCGTCGAAGGAGCCAGTTTCTTAGAGTTCCTAAGAAATAGAAGAAAATCTGCTATTTCTGTTAAAGAGTCGCAGAAGTAGAGACTTTAGCACTTCTACACCACTCTCTGAAGATTCTCCACTTCCCTTGATAGAGTTTGTTAGAAGACTCTCTCCTACAACGAGCGATAGCTTCTGCAGCTCTTCTTGAAAATCCTTTCGCTCTGACAAGATTCCGGACAGTCGGAACCCTGTCAGAGCTAGAGCGGACAAGTTTTGGTGGAACCTCTTGAAGTGAGGTTGTTTGAGAAGCCACTTCTCTGGAGGAAGAAGTCTGGGGAAGTCTACTAACAACTGGAGAAGGTCCGGGAACCACTCTTTCCTGGGCCAAAAGGGAGCGATTAACGTTAGCGTTACATTGCTGTGCGACATGAACTTGTTCAGCACCTCTCTTATTAGACCGAACGGAGGGAATGCATAAGCTTCCAGACCCGACCAATCCAACAGCATTGCGTCCACCGACCAAGCTAGAGGATCTGGGACTGGGAAGCACAAAAGAGAGGAAGACGGTTGTTCCTTGATGTCGCGAACAGGTCTATTGACGGTCGTCCCCAAAGGCGCCAAAGTTTCTGACAAAATCTTGTTGTCCAAAGTCCACTCCAGAGGTAACACTTGCTGTTGACGAACTTAACTCGTCCGCCAGGGACGTTCATCTTTCTGAACAAATCTCGGGACTAGCTGAACCTTCGCTTCGTTTGACCACAGGAGGAGATCCTTGGCTACTTCGTACAGAGAGAAAGACTGAGTCCCCCCCTGTTTCCGCACGTACGAGAGAGCCGTGGAGTTGTCAGAATGCACTGCCACTACTCGACCTTCTACTAAGCTCCGAAACTGTCTGAGCCCCAAGAAAATTGCTAACAGTTTTTCCTTTACATTTATGTGGAACTTCTTCTCCTTCTCCGACCAAGCTCCTGAAGTCCGTTGATTTCCCAGTAGGGCTCCCCAACCTGTGTCCGATGCGTCGGAAAAGAACTCTAGGTTCGGGAGGATGGGTCGTAAATCTAACCCTTCTTCCAACCTTGCTCGAGAGAGCCACCACCTTAGGTCCTCTTTTATTTGATCTGTGACAGGAAAGGTAATCGAGTCTGGTTGTGTCTTCCTGCACCAAGAGGCTCTCAGGAAAAACTGCAGAGGTCTCATGTGCAGTCTTCCCAACGTCACAATTTCTCCACTGACGTCAATTTGCCGCAGGAGCCTCATCCACTGATTGGCAGAACTTACCTTTTTGTCCAAGAACTCCTGAACTGTCTCCAGACAGCCTTGGACCCTCTTCGGGGACAGAAAAGCCCGAAAAACTTGAGCATTCAGAATCATCCCCAAATAAAGGATGCTCTGAGATGGAACCAACTGGGACTTCTGTTTGTTGACCAGATTCCTAACTTTCTGGCAAGATCCAGAGTTGTTCCAAGGTCCTTCATGCACTGACTCTCTGATTCCGACCGGAGAAGCCAATCGTCCAGATAGAGGGAGATTCTTACTCCTAATATGTGCAGCCCAGCTTCCTATCGGGGATAGAACCCTGGTGAAAACTTGAGGAGCGGTCGCTAGTCCGAAGCAAAGCGCCCGAAACTGAAACACCTTGCCTTCGAACATGAACCTCAGGTACTTCCAAGATTCGCGATGCATCGGAATGTGAAAATAAGCGTCTTGCATGTCCAGAGAGACCATCCAATCCCCTGTCTGATGGACTCCAGAAGCCGACCCGAGTGGTCTCCATATGAAATTTTGTTTTCTGGACATGCAAGTTCAGGGCGCTCACATCCAAAACCGGCCTCCAGCCCCCTGATGACTTGGGAACTACAAAAAGGCGATTGTAAAATGCCTGGAGGAAAATCCCCTTCTATCTGTTCTATCGCTTCTTTGAGAACAAGCGCTTCCACTTCTGCGGCTAGCGCCAGAAATTTGTCTGAGCCCGGAGAGTATGCCTGGAATGGAATTGGCACAGGTGAGAGCGAGGGAGGTGAAACGAGAGGAATACGATAGCCGAACTTGAGTACTTGCACTACCCAGGCTTCTGCTCCTCTGTTTTCCCATTCCTCCCAAAACAGAGCCAGCCTGGCTCCCACTGGTGCATGAAGAACCGAGCTTTCATTTGGAAGGTTTGTTAACCTTGGCCGAGGCCTTAGACTGAGGTCGCAAATTCGACTTCGGCCGAAAGAAGCGCTTGGGTTTTCCTCCCTCGAAAAGGCGCTTGGGCCAGAGGAGAAACCGAAGGAACAGTCTCCACAGGAGCTTTAGGTCTCTTAGTAGACTGTGCCAGTAAATCCGAAGTAGATTTCTTATCTAGCGCAGACGAAATTGACAACACTACATCGTCTGGAAAGAGGTTATCTTTCACAAAAGGAGCAAACAAGAGAGCAGACTTCTGTTGGGACGTAACCCTTTTAGAAGCAAAGGAGCACCAAAGTTGCCTTTTCTTAAGGGTACCAAAGGCGATGAGCGAAGCAAACTCATCACATCCATCCCTAATGGATTTGTCCGCACAGGACAGAACACCAATCCAATCCTCCGCTAACTCCTGAGAAAGAGAAGGACAGTCTTCGATCTTGGCCGCTAAAGCGCCAATAGTCCAATCAAGGAAGCTAAAAGACTTCCAAAAGTTTAAATTGATTCTTTACAACGTGGTCCAACTCAGGCGCTGTAAAGAAAACTTTCGCTGCGGCGAAAGCAGATCTTCTAGAGGAGTTCGATTAAACTGGAGAAGTCTCCCTGGGAGGAGGCAGAAACTCCCAGAGAAGGAGCTTCCCCAGTTACATAAAACCTATACCTCTTACAAGAACAACTTAGAGGGAGGGTAAGCAAAAAAGAGCCTTCCCTAAGTCTCTTTTCATAGACATCCATTTCTCCGTCTCTTTCAACGAATGTCTAACCGCTTTAGATAGAACAAGTTTTGGGAGGAGAGGGTCTGAAGTTTTCCTCCTCATCAAAAAAGTCGAAGTTGGGGAGCGCGGAGCCGCTTTCTCAAAATAATCTGGATAAGATACCAGAAGAAATCTAAGGAGACGTGAATAACACGAGAGGTGATGTGAATCCTCCTCCTCTACTTCTTCTTCATTCTCCGATACCGCCGAAGAAGTAGACGGAAACTACAACCTGATCTTGAAGGTTTCGAACCACCCTTGGACTCATTCATCCAGTTGGTTAACATCTCTAACTGCTTGCGCAAAGGCGCCAGAGACGAATCAAAACAGTTAACGTAGGCTTGGAAGAGCCTAAATGTTCAGCAGGAGTCGGAAAAACTACTTGCGCCTCGCTTGGAGCCGCCAGAAATTCGAGGCGAAACAGGCGCATCAGGCGTAACAGACGAAAAAGCGCCTAAAGAAACACCCTTAGAACTGCTAGCTACAGCGCTAAAACCACAATCTCTACTAGTAGATGGAGCCGAAAAAGGCACAGATTGAGGCGACGAACGAGCCGCTAACGGCCGAGGCGCAACCCTACTCTCAGGCTCCTTATACCGCTTGACTGGAGGAGGCGAAGAATCGGCGCCTGAACGCCTCTTTAAGGGACGCGAAACGGGCGAATCTCGCCAAGAGCGCCGTGCGACCGGAGACAAATCGCTTAACGCTTGAATCATTTGAAAGGCGTCTGACCGCAACACCTTTCCAACGCTTAACCGAGCCCTGTTGAGGCGCAACAGGCTCAACAAGAGAGGCGCCTGTCTGTGGGCAAATCCCGATCGACTCCCTTGGACTTCCGGTATGTCTTCTCCCCGGTGCGGGGGAGCTGGACAGTGACCTTTGTCTAGGAGGACGTGTCAGGACAGACAGACGCACCCTCAACTACACTCTTACCTGAAGCCGCTTTCTCCAAAAACGTCTTAACTGAATTACCAAGTTGCAAAACCGTATTCGCTAGTACCGAAAATTTCTGATCTAACCTCGATTCCAGACTGGCAATGGTGTCGGAAGAAACTACACGGGAAGCCGGAGAAGTGGGATTAGTAGGAGGAATAGGAGGTGTAGTTAAAGGAGACATAACAATTTGAGGAGAAACAGAAGGAACAGATGCATCGCAAGACGAAGCAGAGCTAAGTCTACTTTCCCTAAGCGCTGCTTTTCTAATTCTGTCTTTAGCTAATTTCTCCGAGTATGAACTAAAAAACTTCCATTGAGAATCAGTCCAATCACTACACTCGTTACATGTTCGATCTGCTGAACAAACCTGTCCCCTACACTTAACACATTTAGTGTGAGAATCATACTCTAATTTGGATAATCTAGTTTTACATCCTGAGATGCAAAACCTAACTCCCGACGGACTAGAATCCGACATGGCAACGCCTAAATAAAAAGCAAAATAACAACAACGCCAAAAAAGAGTACTTCACCAATTCCGAAGATCAAATCCACAAGAAAAAAGCGAAGCAAAGTCATCCAACCGCACCGACCACCGATGTTCACCGGACGCCGGCAGGAAAAGAATTGGATTCACCTGGGCAGTTGTACCTGGTTCTCCCGCGAGTGGAGGGAGATGACGTCATCACCACCAGTGTTGGCGACGCCGACGCGCTAAATTTGAATTTAGTATCCTGCCACTCGTGGAAATCACGGCTCTATAATTGTTCGGTAAGACACTACAATAAAACTTCACACTGACAAAAACAACCTTGTGGTTAACAGGAAGAGGAAGACTCACATGAGATGTAACTGAGGATGAATTCTGACTGTTACTCAGTGGAGAAAGGGGTGCGCGATACAAGGATACACTTGAATCTAGTTCACTGCTTTGCTTCCTTTTCTTTGAGTTACCGTTCGTAAGGACTCCATTTCTCCTAAGTAAACCATCACCTTCAAGGCTCCTCTTAAGGAGCTGGCTTGGAGCTTGACTTCGCCTCTGTGAAAATAATTAATATTTACAGTACTACTACAAACATTCAGAGATACAAATTAAAATTGTGTTCAGAGTGCTCCTCTTCGCCATCTGTACATTAAAAAAAATGTTGTTCTGAGGGCCTATTCGTACATACAGCATGTATAGTGTACATACAGCATGTATAGTGTACTCTGTTTTAGAATGAAAAAACATACACTACTGTATATTGACTTTACATCATATTGTACTTAAATATACTTGAAGAGTACAGTAACTTGTGAACAATCCAACATGTGAACAGCTTTCCGGAATGTAACATTCGTAAAACAGGGTAGTGCCTGTACACAATCATTTTCAGGAATTTATGAATCATAAAAACAATTGATCATATAACATATGGAAATAAACGTATGCCTACACTGAAAGGACATTGAAACAATATACAATACAACACTGCAACAAATACGTACTGAGATAGAAATATTATATATACAATTAAGTAGTAACACCTAACTTTTCTTAATAAATGTGTTAATAGGCTTATTGAAGCATAAATCCACTTGATACAATGACAATAATATTTTATATGCCTGTTTTAATTTACTGAGGCTGAAATGTTATATTACTAAACATTTTTAGCAGCTACAATTTATTTAAAAGACAATTTTTCTTTTACAAAATGTACATACAAAATATCACTCACTTAAGTCAAGGTTTTCAGTTTTAAGTAATGTGGATGAATTACTATGAATAAAGCTTTCCGCTGCAAAAGTAACCTAATAAAATATCTTACCATAATGGAGGGCACAGAAAGCCTGTTAAGTTGTATCTATCCCATAATGACATTGAGTGAAATATATTCAATATCAATGCCTGGATTTGTAGAAGTGCCTCATTCTGGTTAATCTGAAATTAAATTGCATATTCTAAGATATCTTTAAGGTGCAATAAAAAATTTACTTTTCATAATGGTTACCCAATGGATTCCGTTATTCAGTTTCCTATGACAACTTGATTTTCACTTCAGTGCATGAGTTTGCGAATTTTTTCTGCATTTTTCATTTATACAACTTGGTTTACATACATGCATACATACATACATCATATGTATATTAGTATATATATATATATTATATATATAGTATAATATGTATATATATATATATATATATATATATTATATTATTATATATATATTTCTGACATGTCCAATTTAGCAGTTCTCTGGTATCATAGCAATATTTTACTAGAAATAGTGCTAAAGAGGACACATTTCACGGAGCGACACGGCTTCCTCGCCCAGAAATAGATTTTTCCTACGTCAAAATCCCATATATATATATATATATATATATATATATATATATATATATATATATATATATATATATATATATATATATATATATATATATAATGCCAGTTTATTAATTATAATTATTGAGACGGTATAGACTACCCTACGGGTCATTTCATATGGAATAAGGATTAAGCTACAAGAATTAAGTATACTACTAGGTATATGCCACTCATGAACTCATAATTTGACAGGCTAGGGCAAACATTATGTTCATTATATATTTTGGTTAATTCTGAGTAACTATTTTTTTTTATCAAGACTACCAAATGAACACTTATCAAGAATTAGTAAAATACAGAAATTATATCTTTTGCTTACACAGGCCTAGCCTATCTGAGGTAGCCTAAAGTAACTTTTATTGCTTACCTAAGGTAATTTTCATAGCCTAAAATAATAATAATTTTATATGCTAGGTATAGTGATTTTCTGAGTAGGTTTATTCCTATGGGGTTGAAATATAGGCCTAATTAACCTGACCTACCTATTTGTTCATGTAGTCTAACACACAAACCACAGAGTAGGCCTATATATTGGTTAAAAATTCAATAACAATTTAGCCTACATTGCCCTGGTTTAATTTGGGGGGAGGGGGGGCATAAGGTCATGTCATGTAGCCTTGGGCATGATGGGGCTAGCTATAGCAGGTTAGATAATTCTAGATTAGGTTATGATGCGAGCTTATAGCTAGGCCTAGTAGTATTCAAGTAACAGAAAACTGAGGTTTTAAGCCTAAATCCTATCGGTACTCCTACATAGGGCCTAGGCTACTGGCCTTGTTGAAGAATTGGAACGTAGCCTAACCTAATGAATATACCTAGGCTAATATTCGTTAAAATAACAGTACAAAACTTTGAAACTTCGTGGAATTATACTTGAAAGACGTACAAAATTCGTGACATTACTTATAAAAGACGTACGAAATTCATAAACATTAGCTTAAATACCTAGGGTAAATACCTAGGTAGCTAAACTTTCGTGAAAATTATAACTTCCTAAATTCACGAAAATTAGTAGTAGTAGTATATGTAAAACCTTTCGGGCAATTAGCCTACATGAACAACCTGGGTATCAGAAATGATATGTAACACATTTGGGAACATGACACGTTTAAAATAAAATTTAAGGAAACAAAATTCGCTACATTGATGGCTACTAGGTAAGCAACTCTATCGAGACAGCCTACCTACCTACTACCTAGTTTTAGGTAAAATAGGTATTTCGTATCAAATCTCACTACCTAATAACCCAAATTAACAACGATAAATAAGATATTAACACCAAATCTATCGTAAAAATGACACGTAATACACAAAATACCTTACCAGTTGTAAATAGAGACAACAAATCCGCTGGTCATGTCACTCAGAATTGGTCAAAATATTGGCGGCAAAGTAGTTATGGGTCGAGGCATTGCCTATGCAACGGCGCCTCTTAATCTTGAGTTTGTTGTTTTTGTTTATTTGTTGAGCTCTTTCCTTATTTTCTCTCTTTTTTTCCACATCAAGTATATGGTTTCTTTTCTTATTTCGTTGTTACCTGTAAATAGAAATTTTCCAACTATGTCACTTTCCTTCTTTTCATAGGATTGCTGTAGCCCTATTGCTTTAACACGTTCTTCTCTATAAGTACAACAATATAAGAGGAAATGAAATATGCCTTCTACTGCATTATGGCAAAAAGGACAACAGGTGTTCTCATTTTGGTGCCTTTTTGCTATATTTAAATTGAGAGTTGGTTCTGGCTTTGAAGAGAAGTATTGAACCAGTAGAATTATCATAAATTTCGTCATCTTTTATTTCTCTTTTCCACATTTTATGTACAGGGTGGGCCAAAAGTAGCCTCACAGTTAAAACAGAATAAAAAATAATTTATTAAACGCATAAAATTTTTCAGACATGAATAAGTGCCATATTTAAGAATGAGTGACATGAAAATGATAAAAATAAGTA
>NC_087219.1:25521153-25546153 GCF_015104395.2 Macrobrachium nipponense
TACTTTGTGTTTCCGCTTATAACTGAGAGTATATGAACGTGTTTAATTTGTGTCCATTTTATTTGATCGTCGTCATTAGTATGAGTAGTATTAAGTATGAGTATCAATTACGAAGACCACTTCTTGTTAAGTTAGGAATATAATGTTTACAACTTACGTTTGAGGGAAAAATCTTGCACGTGTCCCAAGTAAGCTGGGGGTCGGATCACGCCTTGTTCATTTTAATTTCCAAAAGTGCATTGTATAATATATGTGTATAATGACAGTATATATATATATATATATATATATAATATATGTATATCTGTATATACATATATATATATGTATATATATATGTATATTATATATATATATATATATATATATATATATAACAGTATATACTAGATATAAAGACAAGATCCATGAAAGAAAGTAAAACAATGGAGTGGTGCTAGACCTTTCAACTTTCCGTCCTTTACTTGGCAGTCTGCTAAGTAAGCAACAGCAAGTCAAAAGGCCTATAGCAACACTCCATCGTTTCACTTTTTTCGTGGATTTTGCCCTTATTCATAATATATATATATATATATATATATATATATATATATATATATATATATATATATGAATATAATAAAAAAGAGATTGGGCAACGAGCGAGAAACTTGTCTCTTCCACTGCTGTCCCAGTATTAGGCAAAACGACCCGGTACAATGAACCTTAAGAGACCAAGTCATCAATCATCCGTGACTCTCATTTTCTTCTTCTTCTTCTTCTTCTTCTTCCTTCTTTTTTCATTTTTCTACTTCTTTTTCTTCTCCTCTTCTTCTCTTCTCTTATTTTCTTCTTCCTTCTTTTTCTCCTCCTCTTCTTCTCTTCTCTTCTTTTCTTCTTTTCTCCTCCCCTTCTTCCTCTTCTTCTTCTTAGCTCTTCTTCTGTCTTCCTCTTCTTATTCTTTTCTCTTCCTCCTCTTCTCTTTCTCTTCCTCTTCTTATTCTTCTTACTCTCTTCTTTCCTCTCTTTCTTTCCTTCGTCCTCATTGTTCTATTCTTCTTCTTCTTCTTCGTCCTCTTCTTCTTATTCTTCCTCTTCTTCCCGACAGGCGAGAACCGTAACTCCAGCAGTTTATTTCTCTTTATGGGTCATAAGCGTATCCATCTGGCTGGTCAATATTTTCTTTTGAATTGTATTTGAATCTCATGGCGTGTCTATAATATTTTATTCAGTAAAAACAATTAAAAAAATGCGCCAAAGTTTCTTCGACGCAATCTAGTTTTCTGTACAGCGTACAATCCTGTATGGAACTCTCGGCCACCACATGAAACTCTCAGTCGCCTGTGGTGGCCTATGTTGTAGCATGGCCAGACTCACGATCAAGGCTAACTTCAACTTTAAATGAAATAAAAACTACTGAGGCTAGAGAGCTGCAATTTGGTATGTTTGATGATGGGAAAGTGGATGATCAACTTACCAATTTGCTGCTGCGTCGCCTCGGTAGTTTTTAAGATCTGAGGGCGGAGAGAAACTCAAACCTTCTTGGGTCTGCAGTGTTATGTTTTTCGTTCTAAAGCTCCACTGACGTCACTGCAGCATCACCTTTACATTTATGAATGAAAATGAAAAAAATTGCCGAATCCACTGAATGAATTGATTCAGAGTTTTGGATAAAGTCAGCTTTCATGAAGCCTATGGTAGGCCTATGAGAATGATAGATTGTTAACGGGTGTGGACCTCTGAACTCAGCCCCAACCAACTGAGACGATGAGGTCAGGGTCTTGTCCTGTTCTTTTCAGTCTGTGGATTAATTCCTGAATAAATAATATATGAAATGAAATTATTTATTCAGAGGTTTCTCTTTTCACACCTCATATATCTATGGGGTCTCTCCTCTTGTCGTTTAGAATAACAAATTTTTGTGTCATTTTCTTTGAGAGAGAGAGAGAGAGAGAGAGAGAGAGACTTTCCACGTCTAACTCGCAATAAGAAAAATGGGACGTCAAAATATGAATGATGATGATGATGATGATGAGAGAGAGAGAGAGAGAGAGAGAGAGAGAGAGAGAGAGAGAGAGAGAGAGCGTCACGAATTTGTTAGAAAGATTAAGCAGACGTATGCAAAAAAAATCTTCTTCTCTTAGAATATCTTCTAATATCTAATTTGCGCTCCAAATACAGAAGAGAGAGAGAGAGAGAGAGAGAGAGAGAGAGAGAGACGTATGCAAAACGTTATCTTTCTTCCTTTGAATATCTTTAATATCTATAATGTTCATTAAACACAGAATAATATCCTTAATATCTACATTCTTTACTAAATACAGAGTAATATCTCTGATATCTATATCTTTACTGAACACAGAATAATATTAATATCTTTATTACTAAACACAGAGAATGCGTCTCTCCCAAAATGCACCTCATTATCCACACAGGCACCCAGCAGCGCAAACGACTTGTCCCGGATCTCGTAAACATGTGGCACATTAACCTGAAAGCTAGGTCTAGGCTCTGGAGTCCCCTAGACCTTTACTAAATGGTTTGTGGACAATCAAGAGAAAGGCTTAGAAAGCACCGAGATCCTTCTCCTCATTATCCCAGGAAGATCCTTCTCGTTATACTTTGGAAAAGGATTGTTATGGTCCCGAGTGAGTAAACCGAAAATAAGTGTGAATTGTGGTTCTGAATTGTGGTTTTGTGATTCGGGAATCATATCTCAGAGTTACGGAGAGGGGAAAAAAATGAGAGTTCTACTCTGAATTATATTCACGGTGGAGGGCTCTCTCTCTCTCTCTCTCTTTCGCGCGCGCGCAACCATAAACACTTCGCATAACGGTACTAACTCTTGTCTTATGACTTCGGAACTAATTTTCTTAAAAGTCTGAACACTGCAGAACACGAAGCCACATACACATACATACGCATACATACACACTCACACACACACATAGACACAAGCACGCACATTCAAGCGCACATACCAAGATAGGCGATTACTCATTTTTTTTCCTGAAGAAAGCCACTGAGACACAGTATGTTCCTCACGGGGCTTTTGAATATATACAGTAAATTCGAAATTAATTTTATCCTAAGAAGCAACGCACCTTTACATACACATGCACACAAACACACACATACTGACATACACACACGAACACAGGCACATTCAAACACCTACGAAGATTGGCGATTACTAATTTTTTTTCTGAAGACGAATATTTTCCACGGCCCTTTGTAAGTTATAAGACAAACAGAATGAATTTACCATAAAGAGAAATATATCATCCTCATTCCTTTCATACATACTACGTTTACTAAAAGTCGGATTTACTATGATGAACCACGGAACAAGAAGGAATAATAATGATAATAATAAAAAGAAAATCTTCCAAATTGCGTTAGGCAGGGTTGCCAACTGGCGGTTTTCACTGCTAATTTTGGCGATTTTTGGCAGAGAAATGAGAGTTTAGAAGTGAAAAACAATGATATGGCAGTTTAACATTAAATAGCTCAAATTTGGCAGTCACAAAGGAAATCTGGCAGTTTCCCAATTTCTTATAATAAATAATGATAAGCAAATAAATATATTCATTATATAGACTTTTTCCAACTAAACTCCCGAGTTTGGTAAAAGTTTATTATGTTTGACATCACTGGCAACTCAAATTCCCTAAATCTGAGGGAAATTCTTCTTATTACCAATCCTCCATACCTGGACCTTGACGTGTTCATTATGAAAAGACAAAACGATGCAGATGCTTGTAAAGATTATTAGATAAAAGCATAATAAGAACGTTATAGAGCCATTCAATAAGTAGATTCTGCTATTTATTTTCCAACTGTATGAAATATTGAGATTTTATAGGGATTTGGCAGCGAAATTCTTGGGTTGGCAGAAATTCTCATCATATTTGGCAGAGGAGGAACCCTATGAGACTTGGCAACTCTGCTCTAAGCGCCTCAGTGGCGTGGACGGCATGGTCTTAACCTGCCACCTCGGTGGCCGTGAGTTCGATTCTCGGGCATTCCATTGACGTGTGAGAGATGTGTATTTCTGGTGATAGAAGTTCACTCTCGACATGGTTTGGAAGTCACGTAAAAGCCGTTGGTCCCGTTGCTGAATAACCAATGGTTCCATGCAACGTAAAAACACCATACAAACAAACAACTCTGCTCTAAAGCCATGAAAGGCGTAACAGGAGGAAAATCCCGAAGCAGTTGCACTATGAAGCAATGTCAGGCGAAGGAAGATGGAAGAAAGATATGAATGGAGCAAAAGGGGTCCCAACTAGAGGTCGAAGGGACCCTGGAGAGAGTCCTGGACAATGCCTATGGTGCAGCGCGTGAGGTGCACTGACGGCACTACCCGATTAGTTAGTGAACAAGGCGTGATCCAAGCTCCGGCTTACTCTGATGTGTGCAAGATTTTCCCATCACACATAAGTTGTAAACTTTATACTCCTAACTTGATGTGAATTGGTTTTTGTAATTAATAATCATACTCCGTTCTACTCATACTGGCAACCAGTATCCAGTAAAAAGGATACAAATTAAAGATGTTCATATACTCTCAGTTATAACTAAAAAAAAAAAAAATCATTGAACAGAAACATAACCTCTAAATTCAGTACACCAAATAAATTAAAATGTGCTAAAATCTATGGTCAAATAGAGCCTCGTTTCACGAACGAAAATTAAAATAAATACACTATACTTTATTAGAAATAATTTTTCTGTACTGTTTAGCATGCACATTATTTATTTTTCATATTTTCCTTCTAATAAATAAATCATAAATATCATATCCTAAAATTCCTGTATCTTTAACTCAATGCAAAACACCCTTTTCAGACCTTTTTAGGCTTTTCCATAGGGCTTCCCTACCTCCCCCCCCACCACCAAAAAACAACATCACCAAAGTAGTTTGTAGGCTTACTCCCCGAGTATGCGAAAAGGTGTTTAATCAAGAAGCAATCCTGACGAAGAATCGAAGTGAGCATGAGACGGCAGGTTAAGTGTGATGTGATGAGGAGGCCTCGGGTTGAAAGTGGTTTGATATCCACGAGCGCGCGTTTGACTCTAGAAGCTTAAGGTGAAAGAGCCGTTTTAGAGTCATAGATAGAGTGGGAGATCTCAGAGAACTTTTCTGCCAATATACTTAGGTATATATATATACAAGTATATACACAAGTATACATATAGCTGTGTGGCTTTGAGCGCTTCACTGTACGTCCTGAATTCTTGGACCCGTGATTCGCGCCCATGAGCCGACGAATTTCTTATGGACTAAAAAATTCCAGTTCGGTTAACATGTATGAAAAGATATTAATTCTGAGGTAGAGTGAATTAGATATTAAAGGACATTTGTAGCTAAATGCATATATATATATATATATATATATATATATATATATATATATATATATATATATATATATATATATATATAAGCTACAATCTTTCCACCCTGAATCTGTCTTGCTGCCTTCCTCCAGACGACGCATGCGCACAGCTAACCTTTAATAAACCTCGTACACACGTATCTCCCGCCGTAATGGGTTTCCACGAGCTATACGGCCTAGAGCAAACAGCAGCAGAAGGAGTGCTCGTGTTCCCTTAGTGTTTACAGACGCCCCCGTCGGCGGTTCTGTTTGTTCTCGGGGCAAACAATGTGTGAGAAACAATAAGCATCCTACTATAAGTGTGCCCCAGGAATTCTCAGTCACGCCTCCCCCATATAATATATCAGGACGAGGTGGAAGGAATGGTGGATTTCTCGGCGTTCGTTCTCTCCTCTCGCGTTTCGTTTCTGATGATGCTTAAGTTTGTGTGGGACTTGTATTTATGTAGCCTATGTATGTCTGTATATGTATATGTAAGGAAAATGATAGGCAGAAATCCAAGCGTTTTCGTCTTTATTAAGGAGATGTCTTGATAAAGACGAAAGCGCTTGGATTTCTGCCTATCACTTTCCTGTGGTATTCTTATTTAATGAAGTCATGTGCATCTACTGTGATCTTTTAAGCATATGTAACCTCTCTCTCTCTCTCTCTCTCTATATATATATATATATATATATATATATATATATATATATATATATATATATATATATATATATATATATATATATATAAAGGTTTTTGCCACGAAGGAAAAAAAATGGAAAGCGAGATAGCCAAGCACTTTCGGTCTAGTTCGACTCTTTACTCAGGCAGTGAGTAAAGGGTCGAACTAAGACCGAAAGTGCTTGGCTATCTCGCTTTTCATTTTTTTTCCTTCGTGGCAAAAACCTTTATATATATATAACATCACGTTTTATATACTTCGGGATCAAGTTATTCATATATATATATATAGTATATATATATATATAAAACTAGAATTTACTGGTAAATTTTTACCAGATACATATGTAATTATAATACCCCAATGCCATCTAAACTTCTTGAATTCTTCCCACTTATTTGGATACTCTTGTCACCACAAAGCCTTAGTTCCAAACAATGCAAGAAATATGAAGTAATTCTGATGTCCGGTAGCGGGATTCGAACCTGCATTCCCGAGTACCAGAACCCATATAAAGACAAAAACAGAGTTTTCCTTTTGTCTTCATAAAAAAACGACTGCAAATTCAACAGAGGACGGACGCAGCTGCACTTACGACAAGATCATTTAAAATGCGAGAGAGCGCCCTCGAAAGTACGTAACTTCTCTCGAATATGACACACAAATATGAGAGCCGTGTTGTGTCCTCTCTCCCTCTCTCTCTCTCTCTCTCTCTCTCTCTCTCTCTCTCTCTCTCAACCAACAACCGTCGTCCGCCAGAGGCAATGCAGACGAGCCCCGAACACGAGGACATCAAGTGTGACAGCTTCCTTGCAGAGTTACGCGTCTTCAGTTGCATACCAATAACCCGAGTCTTTTTCCCCCCATCTCCCCAGCAATGGCTGCTGCTGGGGACTCACCCCACCCCCAACTCTTTCTCTCTCTCTCTCTCTCTCTCTGTCTATTGTTGTCTTTTAGTTCCTCATAGCCTGTTAGCTAAGATGCGAGGGTGCTTAGGGAAATAGTGAGTGCTTAATGATTTTTCTCGCCAACAATTCGGCTGGCGGGGATTTTTTTTTTCTCTCTCTCTCTCTCTCTCTCTCTCTCTCTCTCTCTCTCTCTCTCTCTCTCGTTGTCAGTTTGTCGTTAGAACCTGATCACTGGGATGCAAGGGCGCTTACGGATAATAGTGAGTGATTGCAAATTGTAGGCCTATGTGATTTTTCATGCTGTAGTACGTAGGGGGCAGTATTGCCAATTTATTCTGGTCCACACACTCACCCACAAACGGCTGAAGTCCAAACACAAAAGTAATCTCTAGTTGGCAACACTGAAAATTCTAGTAAGTTAAACAATCACTCTTACACACGCATGCACACGCAAACGCACAAACACACCCTCACACAAACGGTTGTAGTTCTTATTACAAAAATAATGGATTAGCTGGTAACATTGAATTCTTGTAAGTAAAACACACACACACACGTACACAAACAGCTAGCTGCAATCCAGAAACAAAAATTATTGATTAGTTGGCAACACCGAATTCTTGCCAAATAAAGCGATCCTTCATACACAAACAAACACTCGCACACACACGTTCATATACAAAACACACATACATACACACACTCATACATATTCAAAGTTGCATCCCATTTGAGAAAATAATCTACTAGTTCGCAACAGCTATACTAAATATTCGTAAGCAAGACAACCACTCTTAAACACACACACACACACACACACACACACACACATAAACAGTTGCCTTCCTTACAAAAATAATAGACATCTGGCAACACTGAATTATAAAGTGAGACTTCTCTTGTTACTTACATAAAATAAAAAAAATAAGGATAGAAAAAGACAATAAAAAAATTACGCGATAAATGAGACTCAGAGAATAAGGCTCAAGAAAAAATAAAGATAAAAAAATACAAGAATAACCCGAAATATGAGACTAAGAGAATAAAGACGTAGGCTGCTTGACACGAGATAAGAACATTGACCTACTTCTGAAAAAAAGGAAGTCTCTGACGCTTGTAGGGAGCGTTTCCGTGTTCTTTCAGTATTTCGAAGAATGTGAAGAAGATCAGAAAGTATTCTTTTTTGAGGAATATATATATATGTATATATATATATATATATATATTATATATATATATTATATATTATATATCTATATATTATATATATATACGTACATATATACATACATTTACATATATATACATATATATATATATATATATATATATGCATATATAATATATATATATATATATATATATATATATATATATATATATATATATATATATATATATATATATATACAAGCAGTCCCCAGCTTACGATGGGGGTTCCATTCTTGAGATGTGTAAGCTGAAAATCGTCGTAAGCCGGAAAATCGTAAAAAATCCTAAGAAAACCATACTTTTAATGCTTTAGGTGCATCAAAAACTATGTGAACTGTATTATTATTGCATTTCTCATCTAAAAACCCTCAAATATTGATTTTTTTTGCATTTTTGGAGTCATATTTCTTCCGTCAGATTGGCACCATTAGCGCCGTAACCCTGGAACATGCGTCGTAAACCTGGAAGTAATTTCTGACAAACATAATTGAAAAGCGTTGTAACCTCGGCAACATCGTAAGCCGATCCTGTTGTAAGCCTGAGACTGCCTGTACATATACATATATATACATACATACATATATATATATATATATATATATATATATATTATATATATATATATATATATATATATATATGTAATTAGTCACATGAAAGGTGAAAAATTAAAGACCAGGTACCAAGTGCTTTCGTGCATTGTGTACACTGCTTCGGGGTACAAAGTAAAATAAATATATAGAAACATAAACAAGGAAATTTCACAGAACAAAAATCAAAGCCCTTAACAAGCAAATCATCATTACAAATTGTCACTACCAAACAATTAAGAATACTTTAAAAGTGCTTAAGAACTGAAACTAGTTAGTATAACAGGCTATTGCTAAAAGGTGACATTGTATTTCTCTAAAATTTTATAAACAAGGTAACTATCTAATCTAAAAAGACCTGAACTCATATTCATAAGTTGATCGTTAAAATGCTTAATAAAGGCAGATTCAATTATGTTTCTTTTTACAATATGGTTACAAAATATCACCTAAGATGCATTTTTCCAGTCTATACTATGGTTAAAATCATTCATGTGTACAAACAAAGCACCTGTCAATTGACCTGTTCTAACTGCGTAACGGTGTTGTTTTAGACGGTAATCTAGTTCGTTACCAGTTTAACCAAGGTATTTGTAATTACAGCCAGCACAAGGAATCGTGTAAATACAGCCACTAGTTTGTTTCGGGGAATTACCCACAATGATATTTTGAAGTGTTGCTTAATTTTTGTATACCACTTTTATCTTGAAAGTTTTCAGTAATTTCTGAATAAAAGAAAGATTTACATTATATGGCAGTGTCAAGATATTTTCTCTCATAAAAGGCTCCCTATTGTTACTGGAATAAAAATTATTTTTAGCTTTCTGCAAAGATTTGTCAATTAAAAACTTTGGGTATTTTAACATACTTCCTACGCCATAAATGTTGTAATTCCCTGAGTCTAGGAATTCCGGACTGCATATCTGTAGTGCCCTTAAAAACATGCTACAAAAAACTGAGTGTTTTACATTAACAGGGTGGTCTGAATATAGTGGATATAAGAACAGACATTGGTAAGGTTTCTTGTAAACATCGAACACAAAGCTTCTATCCCTTCTATGAACCAAAACATCTAAAAACGGCAATGAACAAATATTTTCTTCTTCAACTTTGAATTTAATAGAAGGTACCAAATTATTTAACTTGTCTAAAAATATGTTCAAATTTTCGCACATAGGCCAAACACAGAATATGTCATCAACATATCGAAACCAAAGAACCTCCTTAGGGAAAATACCGGGTAATATTTTTACTTAAAAAATTCCATATATAGGTTGCTAAGTACTGGGGAAAGGGGATTTTCCATTGCCATTCCAAACTTTTGATGGTAATAATTTCCGTTAAAAACAAGCTTACAATCTTTAACGCATAATTTTATCAATTCTAAGATTTTGTCAGAAGCCAAAGGTAGAATATGCTTTGTTAATTCGTCAGCTAAAAAGTTCAATAAATCATCAACAGGGACATTGTTAAATAAAGAGGTAACATCAAAACTGATCATTTAAAAGTCGTAATTCACGCGAGGATTACTGATTTTTTCAACAAAATCTGTATTATTCTTTGAATGTGATTTAGATATGTTTCCGACAATAGGCATAAGAATCCTAACTAACCTTTTAGACAGTTTATATGAAATACTACCAACAGAACTGATCATTGGGCGGACAGGATTACCAAACTTGTGCGTTTTAATAAGACTATACATATACGGTCAAGTTACTCTTTGCGAGGAAAACTGTTTAACTTGTGTATCATTTTCTTTTAAAACACTTTTTAATATCTTATTGAAATTACTATTAACTGTGGCAAGGGTTTTTTTTTCTTAGCTCTGAATAAGTTACACGATCTGACAAAAGACTACATTTTTCTAACATACTCATCCTTATCCATTACTACCAGAACCTGGGATTTATCAGCCTTCGTAATATGCAGGTCATTATTATTTTTTAAGTCAATGTAACACTTTATAAAACGTCTAGGAATACTAATTGGGATTGGTTTCGACATGGCACCGTAAACAATACCTTTACAAATATTAAGCTTATCACTAGACAAACTACTATTCCTTTCCAGATTATTAAATGAATTAGCAACATCTACATAATTAATATTTTCTTTTGAAAACGAAAAGCTTAAACCGTAACCCAGAGCACTTGAGACATTTTCCTGTAACGGTCTACTTGACAAATTTACCACAAAATCAGGGTTAGCATGATTATTCCAGTCACTGTTTTCGATCAAACTCTTCAGCTTTCTTCCTAGTCTGTTATTTACCTTGCGGGATGTTGTTCTCAGCTTCCTATAACAATAGTTCATAAGCGGATACTTCCAATCTACAGGAGTGAGCATATGAAAACTGCGTCGCTTTTCACTCAAACTATGAAATGCTTCTTGCACATCTATTTTAGCAATTTCAATATATTTCTGCAAGATTAAACGTTGAAAACTGCGTCGCTTTTCACTCAAACTATAAAATGCTTCTTGCACATCTATTTTAGCAATTTCAATATATTTCTGCAAGATTAAACGTTGATAGTCATCAAAAGGTTGGTCCGCCAATTCGAGCAATCTTCGTGGAATGAACGATTTTGGTACTATGTGTTCCAGTAAGCAATGCCTCAGGAATCTGTAACGAAGCTTCATCTTGTGGGCCTTAATCAATATATATATATATATATATATATATGTATATATATATATATATATATATATATATATGTATATATATATATATATATATATATATATATATATATATATATATATATATATACATATATATATATATATATATATATATATATATATATATATATATATATATATATATATATATATATATATATATTAACACATAACCACACGCTAGTGAGACCCGGGGGACGGAGGCCTCCCCCCCCCACCCCCCCCCCCCCCCCCCCCCAAGTCATCTCTCTGGGGTGTTGATAGAATTGCTTTCTCGGACGCCACCAACGACAAAGGATTCTTGAGATACAAAGGCAACGAAGGATCAGGATTTAGCAGGATTTTCTATCAGGATTTAACGTTTGTGGCCTCCTCCAAGATCGGGTATATTATGTCCTTTTCTTATCCTGTTCATTATTGCGATGCAGTTTTTCGCAAGTGTGTATGTATGTGAGTGTGTCGTATTTTTGGGGTGTTTTGCTATAGATGAAAAAGTCTTTTCAATATCAAGGATGATTTTATTTCTGTTGTAAACCGATCGTGTTTTCTTTATAATGTTCGCTTTGACAGTCGGAATCTGGGAATAAATGGGGTGTCACCGATGCGGTGAAATATCTAGAATTGAAGGAAATTAATTTAGAAAATATGAAAGCAAATGTTGCTTGATAAAATCAAGTAAATGCGAAGGAAACTGGACTGATGACACGTGAACATCCTTGGCAAAGCAAACCTAAAAGCTTTACTAATTACTTGATCAGACGGGAGGTAAAATGATTCTACTTGGCCAATAAGAAGATGGCTCTGAACCAAACTGTGTGACCTCCTTAGGCTGAAATGGTGGTTTAAAAGGCCACACGGAGAACACAGGTTAGTAATAAACGTCACCTAAGTGAGATCAACAGGGAAGTCAGCTCTCTCTCTCTCTCTCTCTCTCTCTCATCACACACACACACAGTGAGGACACTGTGACTGAACAGTAAAGTCTGCCCCAAGAGATTAATGAACACACGATGTCCATGTGGATGGACTAATAAGTCTTTGAGACATCCTAATCCTTGTAAATCCTTGTAACTCTCACCTGTGATTTCACGGTAAAAATAGGATTCCGAAAAACATAACGGAAGGTGATTTGAGGCAACTTGTGTTGAAAGATTCATCCATACATTTTTTTTCGAATATTATAATTGCAATGTATAAAGTCATCTGATATTATTTGCATTTTTTTAGCTGTGTATTTATAGTATAGTACTGCGTGTGTCTGTGTGGACGTACGAGATACTTATTTTTTTTGGCTGTGTATGTATAATTAGCACAGATGTGTGTGTATGTGTGTGGACGTACGAAATTATTTACATATCAAGCTTGTTGTGTATTTAATTGATGTGCGTGTGCACGTATGATGTTACTCACATGCTATTCTGTCCTTTGCATATTATTTACATATTATTTTGGCTGTGTTTATGTAGCAGTATGTAATAATATGATAGGCTGAATTTTACAAGTGTAACAACTTGTTTCTTAACTAATGCAGAACCTGATGTAATTAGTGACTGGTAATAGGCGTGTCCAAGACGTCCCAGGAATATATCAATGATTTCTTCACCTGTGAGATTTATATGTTTGGTATTTTATTGTGGACGAAATATGAAAAAAGGGGAAAATTTTTTGTAGGTTTGAATGAGTTTGTAAATCTTAGAATATGAACTGTTGTATGAATTTATGTTACTTACACATTTCATTGTATAGTTTATCGATTTGTGTGTGTGTGTGTGTGTGAGAAATTCCTTATCAGCAGCGAAGAACGGTAAATATAACAGCGATTTATTCAAATTTTAACGAATTTATGTTACTTAGACATTTTATCAATAAACAATATAAATTGTGTATCTGTGAAATTCCTTATCAGCAGCAAAGAACGGTAAATATAAAAGCGATTTATTCAAATTTATTCATTCTTCTTTTTTGTTAATGGAGTAAAGAACTTCGTCAGCATTTCATTCCGTAAACGCGCGTTCATACTCACAATTGCGGAACATACGCTATTGCGCACGTCAGCGCGCGCGCGAACTGGGAGAAAGTCATAACGTCTCCCGAGCTCTTGGGACATTTTAGCGACATCGTACGATTCATTTTTATGATCGCCAAGCTTAGAAATCCTTTACTGTTATTTCGCTCATTTTTCTTGCTTAATCCTTTTGCGCGCCCAAAGGACTTCTGTTCCTCCTCGTCCTCCTCCTCCTCCTCCTCCTCCTCCTCCTCGGACGTATCTTTTCTCCTTTTATATTGCTCCTACGTTTTCATTTCGTCTTTTACTCTCCTAAAGAGGCCGGGGGTCCCTTTTCACGGAGCTAAAAGCGTATCATGGCCTCTTGAGAACTCTCCGGGTATCGGGGGATGTTATTGCTGGGTATGAGTATAAATTTCTCTTATGGTGTGTGTGTGTGTGTTTGTGTGTGTATTTAAGTATCTATCTATCTGTGTGTCTGTCTGCCTATATATATATATATATAATATATATATATATATATATATATATATATATATATATATATATATATATATATATATAACTCTGTCACTCAGTCTGAAAATACAAGAAATGTAAAATGAAAAATAGCTTAATAGAAATTTAAGATAATGTACTTTGAGATAGACTATAGAAGAAAACTTCATAACTTTCAATTTGTTTCTGTGGACGGGGGGGCTCTAATTTTCGAAACACCTGGTATATATAAATATATATATATATATATATGGATATATATATATATATATATATATATATATATATATATATATATATATATATATATATACCAGGTGTTTTCGAAATTAGAGCCCCCCCGTCCACAGAACAAATTGAAAGTTATGAAGTTTTCTTCTATAGTCTATCTCCAAGTACATTATCTTAAATTTCTATTAAGCTATTTTTCATTTTACATTTCTTGTATTTTCAGACTGAGTGACAGAGTTAGATACAGCCATGTCTAACGACTCGGAGGAAATCAGATGGATTGATTGAATCCGGACTATAACCTTCAGAGAGGCAAGGGATGCTGGTGCATCCTTCATTTCATGTTCCTGGATAGCTAAATATATTAAAAGAGATGAATCCTTTGTTAAAAGAAACTGGAACAAAAATCCATATGGCTGCCATTGCCAAAAGAGTGAGAATCTTGGAAGGCCTGAAGTCCTTTCTCAGGAGTCAAAAGACATCATAGCTGAGGGAGTGGGTAGACCAAGAAAGTCTTTACGTAAATTGGCACTTGAACTAGAAACAGAAAGGGGAAAGAAGAGAAGTTATAGTGCTGTATATCGTGAGTTGGAAAAAAATCTGGTATCAAGCCATTTCATGTTATCAGCAAGCCCAACATCACTCAGCAACAGAGAGAAGACCGTGCAAGGTTTTGTGGTTCATTTCTTAAAGACTGGGATGACTGACTTTCTCCATGTTGCTGCATCAGATGAATTCTTCATTTACACAGTCAGGGAGCCAAATCATAAAATTGACATCATTTGGGCAGCAAAGTTGGATGATATCAGCGATGACGTGCGCTATTGCCAAGTTGTGAAAATTCTTGAATGTTTGGGAATTTTTCTCTGTTTCACAGCCAAACGGTTAATGCGGATCATCAAAGAAAAAGGGCAGTCATGGAATGGCGAATACTTCAGAGAAACTGTGCTTACTGGTGGAGTATTTCATTTCCTCAAAGATCCTGAAAATGTGTTATTTGCTGAAGAAGTCACATTTTTTCATGATAAGGCACCATGTTTCAAGGCTCTTCAGCACAGGAACTGCTTCAAAACAGTGGTATTGATATTTTCTTGTCAAGTGAATTTCCAGGTAGCTCCCCTGACCTTAATGTGTGTGAAAACATTGGTAGTATCTAAAAGGATCGTGTTGAAGCACGCACAGTGAACTATGATGGTATACCAAGCCTCCACGACCTGTGAAGAGAGGTGACCGAAGTGCTCAGGGAAATGGAGTTTGAGTCTCAGCTTTTTTGCGATTTGGTGAAATCATACCCCTCAAGAATGCAGGCTGTGGTACAGGCAGATGGAGGCCACACAAAATATTAAATACTCACAGAGGAACTTAAATAAATACCAGTACTGAATTACTTTTGTTTTTTTCCATATCAATTTTAGTTTATGCTGTAGAGGGGGATGGCCTCTACTTTCGAAACACCTTATATATATTGTAAAGGAATATTAATTTATTGAATGTAAAACTGCAGAGAAGGTTGAAAATTGATATTTGCATGAAAAAAAAAAGTGTACACTAGACAACAGATGACAGTAGCGCTTGGCGTAGGCAGCAGTCGCCAAGGATAATGTACCGAAAAATGATATTTAGTCCATGGATGTCTAGCGTGAGTCGGGTATATAAAGGCCCAAAACGATGATTTTCGTTGGAGTTGCAACAAACAAGTGATTATAACAGTGTATCAAGTTTTTAAGGAATATATGGTAATGTATTGTTTATCCATTTGGACGTTTTCTGGTGTGATGTAACGTTGGTTGCCACTAACTTTTTGATGTTACAGTGAATTATATGTTGTGTTGATGTAAAGCTTTGTGACTTGGGTATTATACTGTAAACTGCAGTGATTAGTGATGAGTAGTCTTGATGAAGTGCTGTATGGCGAGTCTTTGTTTTTGTGTAATGCGTCCGTAATTTGTTTAATGTTCTGTTAGTGACTTTAATTTCCTTACTAATTGTTATTAAAGTACATTTTAAGTTATAGTGGGTTGTCACTGTTTCTTGATATAATTTTCCCTCCTCGTAAACAATCCTTCTTACCGTAGAGAGATTTTTCACTGTAACGTTAACAATATATTACTATTACATATATAATTAACTATTTAATTAACTTTGCTATATATAATACATTCTAAAGATTGTATAACATACACATTATATAATATAATAATACCATAGCTAATAACTTAATACATTATACCACTTAATATATTTATATATGTTATATGAAATAATACTATAACTATCCTATATGTAATATATATATGTATATGTATATATGTATATCGCTTTATATACTAATTTATGGTATATAATGTACTATATGTAACATTTATAACACCTATACCTCATAACAACTATATATCCATATATACAATATATATATATACATATATATATATTGGTGTGCGCGTGTGTGTGGACAAAGAGAGAGAGAGAGAAAGAGAGAGAGAATACATGCATTGTCCAAGCACTGCATTCTTTCAGACCCTAAATAATTCATAGTAAGTGTGCAAGCAGAAGGGAAATTCTCTCCCTCTCTTTAAAAAAAAAAAAAGTTGGAGTGGAGAGGGGGGCGGGGTTGGAATCAGCAGTACAAATTTCAAAAGTTTCAACTTCGCAAACTCAACCTGCCATGTGTAGATGGAAAAGAACACTACTTGACTTTTCACCACCGACCAGACTGCTTCCCGATCCTTGAATCTTTGAGTAAAAGATCATCAATAACCCTTCTCCTGTCTAGCGTAGGGGAGGGACTCTGCATAAAAAACAAAGTCTGAATCTGTTTCCACAATGCGCAGTATCTGGATAGGCAAAGAACTCCGTGCCCAAGATTCCTTACGTCTTTTTCCAAGAAGTTTAGAGGCGTCTTGGCTATGTCAATGGCCGGAGTCCAAACGCGATTGTTGGCCCGGGTTTTATTATTCGTCAGGTGACCCCCACCTCTCTGGCATCTCTGAAAAGAGAGAGAGAGAGAGAGAGAGAGAGAGAGAGAGAGAGAGAGAGAGAGAGAATCACTGTACAAGATGATGAAAAGAAAAAAGGAAAAACTGACCTGAATTCGAAAGGGGAGCGGAGAAAAACGGAAAGATAAATGACTCGCCCCGGGACTGGGTTTATGACGAACATCTGCCAACACAGATCTTTTATCTCCGTCCTGATGGCCATTTGAATCTCAGGTCCTTCAACAGACCCTCTTCTTCTTCTTCTTCTTCTTCTTCTTCTTCTTCTTCTTATTCTTCTTCTTCTTCCAGTGCCAACAGAGATTTGTGAATATCTAAAACTGATGCAGATTTGTGTCTCTGGATTTTGGCTAAATGCTGCCGCCATTTGTGGTATGCTTTCCTTGATAATGAACCACGCAGGAAAGTTTATATTTTAAAGAAATATTCTTATTTAGTTCGAAGGCTTCAATGTGTACACTCGGTTATTTGACAAACTTTTAACATTTTAGAATCAAGGCTTTTTGGTTCCATCTCTGTTGGTAGGGTAGAGTCCAGAGGTCCGAAAACCTTCATTATTTTCTGTCAGTCTGTCAGTCATTCTGTCCATTCCAGTTACCTGTCATGGAATTGACCGAAAAACTGCCGCCCGATTTTGAGGAAACTTTCGAAGGTATTTACTAATGGACCTTCTCAAGAAGCCAAACTTTTAAGACAATTTAACCAAAGAACAAAGGTCAAAGGTCAATGTCGACAAATTTTCTAAGCTTTAAGTTCTGGGTAACTGTGTATTATAACATTTAATTTTGAAAAATACATACAGTAATTATGGTTCACTCTGGAAAGGTCACGGATTTTCCAGGCTTGAAAATGCTTCACGGTTAACTATATGATTATGGCATTCTACTCCTCCTAACAAATTATAACGGTAGTGCTTTAATGTTTAAGTTGACCTATCTGATCTTAGAGGATCAAACGTCAAAGCTTCAGACAGGAATGCGTTTTATATCATATTCGATTACGTCAGCCAGAAAATGTCAGCCCGTAGATAATTCTACTTAAACTTGCTTGACTTGGAAAAATAAAAATATTTTAATGGAGAGAGAAAAACATGGTCAAGGGAAGATTTTGAGGAATGAATCAACATAAACGAAATCAACATGTGGTGGAAGACCAGGGTTCAATCCCAAGAAGGGGAAACGAATTGGGACCATTTCCTAAAAACTCTATTGTGGCTCTCTGGACTCCATTAGTGAGCCGGGGTCCTTGTGGTTAGTTGGTTGATTAACGAAATTCAGGCTTTTATGGCCAAACATTGGGACACTGGCGGCCATTCAACGCCTAAGAGGGAGAAAAGAGGGCGTTGGAGTGGTTGGACAGCGAACTATAGCGATTCGTAGAATAGGGAGAAATGAAGTCAGGGATCTAAGAGTGGAAATGGGAGTTAACTTCACAGCTGCACTCAGACCTAACAGTTAGAGAGGCTGGACAGCAAGGCAGAAGAAAGGAAATGAGGATGGAGGTAAATTAAAAGGCTAAGAGGTGGATGTAGCTAAGGACCGAAGAGACGCTGTAGACATCATTCAGTGTTACCTAAATGTACTGCGCGAGGTGCAGTGATGGCACTACCCACCTGCTGGGCTAATCGGTCTTGGAAAAATGACGTTGACGTATGTGGATTAAAATCAGATGTTTTTGATGTATGTCATCACAACAAGACCAATAATAATCATACCTTTACTCAAATAAACAGATACTAACCTACTTACTAACGAAATACACTACTTCAAGTTTTTTTTAAAGCCTAAATCACAATACGCTGTAAGCACAGTACTGTACACAGGCTACAGAAGAGCCACGCAAAGCAAAATCTGAACTTACGGGCGGCAAAGGGGATCACTCTGAACATATTTGGTTTTATCTCTGAATGTTTGTAAGTTGAAGGTTCCTAAATGAAAGTGAAAAAAAAAAAAAAGTAGGGTGGTGTCTGTAATTTGCCGACCACTCAATCTTATACGATAATACAACGATAAAGTCTGGTCTCTAGAGGTTATTCATTCCTTTGAAATGTTCTTCATTACTTATAAAGTACTCAGTAATGACGGATATACTCATAAACTTTGAGTAAAAGGTTTACTTTCGTATGGTGACGATGTGTGGGTAGATGATATGGTATAAATATAATATTTTAAAGGTATATTTATATTGACTATCATGACTCCCAAGTTGGTCTACTGCACACTAGAGTTGAATATAGAATTTATAGTCCAAAGGCCAACCACTGGAAATTGACGTTAAAAGTCTGATAGGTGTAGCAGGAAGTAAACCTCGCACTCGCGCTGTGAATCCGTTGTTAGGAGAGGGTGGAAAGTCAGATGGAAAAAAGATAATATGAACGGAGGTACAGTAAAAGGAACGAAAAGGGGTTGCAGCTAGGGGCGGCAGGCACGCTGCAAAGAACATTAAGTAATGCCTACAACGCTAGAGCAGCGCCACAATGGCGTGGTTGTTATGGTCTTTGCCTGCCACCTCGGTGGCCGCAAGTTCGATTCTCGGCCATTCCACTGAGGGGTCAGAGATGTGTATTTCTGGTGATAGAAGTTCACTCTCGACGTGGTTCGGATGTTACGTAAAGCCGTTGGTCCCGCTGCTGAATAACCACTGGTTCCATGCAACGTAAAAACACCATGCAAGCAAGCAACAACGCAAGAGCAAAATTCATGCGGTGGAATATCTCCGCGTTGAAAACAACCGCTTCTATCTAATACAAGCGAGGAAATAAATGCCAACATGAACTTACGAATCCTGTTGATAAATAAGTCGATGATTACTGGGAAAGTTAGGAAAGAGAGCCAGCGAGAATTGTAGCCCGCTGACTTTCTCTGGGGAGGCGTAAATGAATTCCGGTCTTTCGTAATCCACTTGTTCCGTCGTAAAAGGAAAAAAAAAAAAAAATGAAAGTGAGTAAAACAGAAGCTTTCCACTTTATTCACCTGTTGCCAGCTGAACCAAATATTGTGACGGGAGTGAATTCTTTTTTCTTATTCTTCTTCTTCTTCCTATCTTTCGCAATCCCGCTAAACCAAGTATTGTGACAGGAGAAATTCCTTCATTTTTTCTTCTACTGTCTCTCGCAGTTCTGTTTTCCCTCGTCTTCATTGTGGTGTGTGAGCAAAAGATTGAACATCCGCATGCGCCTTGGAATAAAGGTGAGATGGATTTAGATAGTACTGTATTTGCCAGAGCCATCTGCAGGACAGCGCGAAAAATATTTCAAGCTTTAAAATGCGCTTCTTATCAACCGTAGAAAACGGCGAGTTACTTTGCTTCGGAAATCCTTCTCTTCTTATCATTCCGCTTCAGGAGGGAAGGTGGTGATGGCGGTTCCGACCTACTGGATTTTAAGCTTCTACAGTGCAAGAGAGAGAGAGAGAGAGAGAGAGAGAGAGAGAGAGAGTAACAGTAATTTTAAACGTAGAGAAACGGACGAAATATGTAACGTTAAATACTGAATTCTTCTAAATGGTTTGTATAATCCTCCCTTAATTACATATTATGTGATGGTATCATTTAACCTAATTAACACAAAGATACAAAAAAATCTGTTCAACGCATTACAGTGATTCTTCAATTACACTGAAGAATATGATTTAAATTCCCCCCACCACAACAGAATCAGGTCAGTATATTCTTACGTAAGCGTCTCTCTCTCTCTCTCTCTCTCTCTCTCTCTCTCTCTCTCTCTCTCTCTCTCTCTCTCTCTCTCTCTATTAATTTCCTATTATTTTTCAAAGGGAAGTTATGTAAAGGGGATTTTATAGTGTTCAGGATATTCTACTGGAAAATGATCTCATGTCTAACATTAACATGAAAGGATAGATCTAACGTGATGTGATTTCTTAAGTATAATCGAAATTCTAATAATAATAATAATAATAATAATAATAATAATAATAATAATAATAATAATAATAATAATAATAATAATAATAATAACAGAGTTACTAAAACAGAACAAAGGTAGTAGATAATAATAATAATAATAATAATAATAATAATAATAATAATAATAATAATAATAATAATAATAATAATAATATTCTAAACCTAACCTGAAGTAATTTTGTAAAACCGAATAATAATAATAATAATAATAATAATAATAATAATAATAATAATAATAATAATAATAATAATAATAACAGTTACTAAACGGGATAAAGGTAGTAGTAATAATAATAATAATAATAATAATAATAATAATAATAATAATAATAATAATAATAATAATAATAATATAATAATATAATTAATAATAATAAGAAGAAGAAGAAGAAGAAGAAGGAGAAGGAGAAGAAGAAGAAGAAGAGAAGACTTCATGTAATTACTGTAAGAGGACCTAGGTGAATTACTTAAGCTGCTTTAAGTGTCCAGACTAATGTATCCTCTCTCTCTCTCTCTCTCTCTCTCTCTCTCTCTCTCTCTCTCTCTCTCTCTCTAACCCGAACTCGGCCTCGCACCATCTTTGCCTTAACTATTAATCGATTTATCGAAGAACCTTTTGTCGTGAAATCTCTTGAGAAAACAAAATTTTCCACTCGGCTTTGATGCCGGGGAGGATGTGCTCAGAACCAAACCCCTCCTCCCTCCCCTCCCCCATCCCCCCTCCCCTCCCCTCTCGCCCCTCTCACCAAAGATGGAGAACGAGAGAGGAAATGATGGAGATAAGGGCTTAAGTCAATATCGGAGATGAAAAAGAAAAAAAAAAGTGAAGAGTGTCATGATATAATGAGGAAATATTGTGCTGATAAGGCTTTAGAGAGAGAGAGAGAGAGAGAGAGAGAGAGAGAGAGAGAGAGAGAGAGAGAGAGAGAGAGATTTTTTAGAACTGATTAAATCTATAGGTTCTCATTTCCATGTAGGCAGTAAATATAAAAAAAAGTTCAAAAAAGAATCTCATCTGTTATTTGCATGCTTGTATTTTTGCGGTTGAAAAAACATGGACAGGAAAAGTCGAAAAATAATCTAAATATCTAATACGATCATCTCAGTCCTTAAACATCCCTGTTCTCCCCCCCCACCCCCTATCCACCTACAAACCCCCACACACACACCTCCCCAGGCACAATGTTCTTCTCTTTCCTCTGATTGGATTGAACTGTTCTCATGAAGTAAATGCTTTTGTAACTACGGTGTATGTGCCAGTGTATTAGAGCCCTCTGCAGTTATAGTAAGGAGGGAAATGCCCTCATCATAATTTTTTTATTGTAAACAAAATATTGAGAAGTTTCAAAAAAGTATCTCTCAAGTTCATTGACGATAAATGTGATCCGCGAAATATTTTCTCCCAAGGCTGACATTTAAAGCTGCCCTCGCATGGGACATTTTTCGTGGATAGTGGCCAACCATTAAAAGTGGCCAGCCACTATAATAAAACAATGGAAATACGTGCTTGTATGGAAGACTGCCTACGAGCCACTAAAAGTGGACGACACTGAAAGAGGGGGGTAAGGCTGCCCGTACACGGGACACTTTTATGGGAAGGTGTCTAGCCACAAAGTGGTCAGCCATTAAATGGTCAGCCACTTAGGGGCCAGCTAATAGTATCAGCTTGTACAGTGGCGTGGCCAAGAAATAAACTTAGCTGGTAGCCACTTTGTATTCACTCTTTTAGGCTGCCAGCACACGGGACACTTTTAGTGGCTAGTACCTGGCCATTAAGTGGACGGCCTTTAAAATAAAAAATGGAGCGCACGTGTTTGTATGGAAGACCGAAGACTAGCCAGTAAATGTTGATGGCACTAAAAGAGTGGATACAAAGTGGCTACCAGGTCTACTTCTTGACCAAACCACTGTACAAGCTGATATTATTAGCTGGCCAGTTAGTGGCTGACCACTTAGTGGCTAGACACCTTCCTATAAAAATGTCCTGGGTACAGGCAGCCTAAGGGTTCATCCTCTGTAGAGTAAATAGGAGAATGCTTAACCAATCAACATTGACCTAATACCATTATTTACTACAGGGATTAGGGTGAGACCCATTCTAAATATTACAGAATCAAGAACAAAGACTTAACAATGGAAAACTAAATTGGCTTGACTGAAGTGGACTGTCTATCCAGCTTTTCTTTCTATTGAAAGAGAGGCAAGAAGAGAAGTATATTTTCATAATTAGGTCTCTCTCTCTCTCTCTCTCTCTCTCTCTCTCTCTCTCTCTCTCTCTCTCTTTTCCCCTCGGGAAAACTTTTCTTAAACGCCAAAACTCAGGAAGTTCTCCGGACGTCTACTGGATTCCCTTTTCCATGTCCCTTCACCTCTCTCCTTCTCCTTCTTCTTCTGCCTCTTCTTCCTCTTCTCTGAAGCGTTAGAAATCTCTCATTCAATTTGCACGTCTCTGGGTAGTATAAAATCACAAGTGAAATAAACACAAGCTCCAGTACAAAAAGAAAAAGTAAAAAAAAAAAAACAAGAACGGAACGGGGTGCCGTTGCAAAGGCACATCCCTACTACTACAACTACTACTGCGATCTTTCATGTTGTCAGAGGGCAGATATGTTTCTTGTTCTTTCCTCTTATTCTTTTAGTTCTGTTACCCTTCACCTCTTCTCTTTTTGTTGTTTCTATTCCGTGAGTTTGTCATCACATGTATTTTAGCCATTAGTTCAATAATAATACTATAGTAGATACCTAGGCCAGTCCCTTACGACGATCCTGATTTGGTTGTTGATAAGCCAATGACAGGGCTGGAAACTCTCAGTCTCTCTCGAGTGTTCACATAGTCAGGATGTATGTTCCACCTCTCCTGAGGGATGCTTTTGAAAGACGTATCGCTCAGGAGAGGTGGAGCCTAAATCCTACCCATGGGAACTCTCTCGAGAGACTGAGAGTTTCCAGCCCTGTGATGGGCTTATCAACAGCCAATCAGGAGCGTCGTAAGGGACTGGCCTAGATAATTTACTATAGTAATACGTATATATTTGATAATAATAAGAGATGCCTGTTTGGAGATACTAGTCTTGCTTCATACACAGAAAACTAGTGCTGAATGAATGCATATGATTTTGGACGTGGCCCGGAATGCAGTTACTCTGATTGGGAGGGGTGGTGGGGGGGGGGGGGGGGGGGGGGGTGGGGGGGGGAGGGGGAGATTAGAGAGGAAGCTAGGTAGAGGGAGTTGAGAGATTACTTAGCAGTTTTTGTTTTGAAATATGTTGTTGATAATTATTATCATCGTCGTGACAGTATAAGTTCTGTGAGTTTGTTTATGGAATGTGAATTGTGACGCATCATATATATTGATTTACTTTGATGATTATCCTAATTAGTTGTTTCCCCCCAAATTTAGGAACGTTAAAAAAATGTTGTCAGTTTAAAATAGTCTAAATAAACAAACACAAAAGCAACCAGTGGATGGGGCCACTGTAAGATCTCATTTCCAACATAGTTGCAACAAAAAAGAAGATGAAGAAGAAGAAGAAGAAACAGGAAAAAATAAAAGTGCGAGAGACAGAGACAGAGAGAGGAAAAAGCGAATTCTCTGCTGTCAACAATATTTGGTTCAACCAACACAGGGGGTCGGGCGAGGAGTAGTAGATATTCGAGTGCGTCTATTTCGTTCAATTCCTTTTATCTTTTACGCTGGAACAAGTGGATTACGGAAGACCGAATTCTTTTTGTGCCTTTCCTGAGCCTGAGAGAGAGAGAGAGAGAGAGAGTCAGTGGCGCTACAATTGCACTCCTTTCCCATCCACTTTTCGCGCCCACACACATTCTTCTTCTTCCCTTTTTTCCCTCGCGTTCGGCGGGTTTATTGCTCTGTTTATTACCGGAGACCTCAGGGTAATTTTGCCC
>NC_087219.1:25556153-25571153 GCF_015104395.2 Macrobrachium nipponense
AACTTTAGAAAATGTGAAAAATTAAATTCTGAAAAGGTGAAAAATCAAATTCTGAAAAGGTGAAAAATCAAATTTTGAAAATGTGAAAAATAAAATTTTGAAAATGTGAAAAATAAAATTCTGAAAATGTGATAAATTAAATTTTGAAAATTTCAAAATTTGGAAATTTGTAATTTATACATTTCCATATCTTGAAAATTTGAAAAATATTATAATCATGGACTAAAATAAACTGTTTTAATTAGGATTATTTATTTATTTTTTTTTTTTGCCATAAAAGTAAAATATGAGTGTCTGAGAATACCGTGTTATTTTTGTACCGCTTAATATCAAACGAGTAATGATACAATATTCAGAAGTCTACCGAGTTAGAGATTGGTTTCTCCGAAAATCTTTTTAACCTGGACCCTTTTTTGCAACGTTATAGGTCAATTTAAAAATCACCACTGAAGTTGAGGTGGTTTGACTCAATGATTTGCCCTTGACATTGTTCTCAAGGTCACAGGTCAATTCATAGCCACCAAAGATTTTTTCTCGTATTTTTCCTCGTACATTTTTGACCTTGACATATCATGAAAGGTTCCTTGTCATAAGGAAACACTGAAGAATATTTAAGATTGCATTCATTAAGCGCTATATGGAAAAGTGGTTATTTTGCGTATGATCACTACACTTATTAAGTCATGGCAAAAAAAATTTATTGAATATTTTCTGATGAAAAAAAAAGACGAAAACTAAAACCCTGTCAAAAGTTGTAATGAATGGCAAAGGTAAAAATATTTCACTCAGTTGTTAGATTTTTAATGTATGAATCTTGAAGAAAATTCTGTAAAGAAGATTAAAGAAGTAAACTTCCAAACGAGGCGGTCATTCGGCTCGTGACTAATGATTTTACGGTGGACATCAGGAGCCACCTAGCGTCACGTTTACGAACTACTAGATTCTTCTTCTTCTTCTTCTTCTTCTCCTTTCAACTCGCCCGAGAATTACGACACGGGAAACGGTGCAACGTTGCCGGTCTATGGAAGAGAATTCCGTGAAAGGCAAAAGGGAAATTGGCGAGAGACTTACAGAGCTGTTTGCTTTTCCCGGCGGTAGCACAACAGGTGTAGCTAGAGATTCAGTCGGGGGGCTAAATGGCAGCGCAGTTCTGAATTGTAAACCTGAACTGGGCCCGCTGTAAATGGATCACTGCCAGTGGAGAAACATTACACGGGAAAACAGTGATTAGGTCTAGGGAATTACGAGGTAGCAGGCTAAGAGGTTACTGCGAATTACTGGCTGCTATTTGTGCGTGAGTGTGTGTGTGTGTGTGTGTGTGTGTGTGTGTGTTGTGTGTGTACCAAGAATTCACAATGCTATTCAGGCTGAAAGATAAACTACGTTAGTCTTGTTTTATTATAGGTCCTTGCTACATGCTCCACACACATATATATTATATATGTATATGTATATTATACTATATATATATATATATATATATGTATGTATGTATGTATGTATGTATGATATATCCCACACCCACATATATGCATACACACGCGCACACACACACACACACACACACACACACACACATATATATATATATATATATATATATATATATATATATATATATATATATGCATAGCTTCATATGTTAATGGTAGGGAAAATGTGAAACGAGATTAGGAGTTGTATATAGCAAATATCCAAGGGACTGTGACTGCTTATATGCATAAACGAAGTCATACATAATCAGTCGTGAAAAATTATAGGTATGCCATTAAAATACATGACTATATGTATAGAATTGATTAATTACAATAGGGACATGCAAATATAATCAGATCGTATTTTCTACAGCAGAATTCGACGTAGGGAATTAAATATTACCCAAAGAGATTCATCTCAGAGAGAGAGAGAGAGAGAGAGAGAGAGAGAGAGAGAGAGAGAGAGAGAGAGAGAGAGAGACTTGATATACAACAAGTTCAGAGGAAATAACATATAATGCATAAGTAAGTTTTCGAGTAAAAAATATGCAAGTCGAATATATTATATATGATTTAAAGATCCTAATAAAATTACATTTCCTTTGTATTTTCGTAATACAAATATGATTAGAGCACATTCCTCGACTATAAAAAGCAAGCAAAAAATACGACGATGTTTCTTTGGCGCAATCGAGTTTTCTGTACAGCGTATATAATGCTGTATGAGCCGCGGGCCATGAAACTTTCACCCACAACCCTGGGGTGGCCTGTCCTATGTCGATGCCAGACGCAAGATTATGGCTTAATTTAACCTTGAATAAAATAAAAATTACAGAAGCTAGATGGCTGTAATTTGGTATGTTTGATGATTGTGGAGTGGGTGATCAACACACCAATTTGCAGCCCTCTAGCCTCAACAGTTTTCAAGATCTGAGGGCGGACGGGTAGACAAAGCCATAGCAATAGTTTTCTTTTACAGATAACAGCACGGACGGGTAGACAAAGCCATAGCAATAGTTTTCTTTTACAGATAACAGCAAGGAATGTAGAGAATGAAATAGAAAAAAAGAATAAGCAAGCAGAAAATATTATTCGACCAAGAACCATCTTCCCAACGAGAGATTCGAGAGCGACCGACATCTGACCGAAAGAGTTTCATCCGAAGACCGAAGACTCGACATTTTGGGCTCCACAGCGAGACCATTTTTTTTTTTTCATCTCCTTCGCCTTCGTCGGTCTCCTGACCATTATCATTCGCTCCCCCCACACAACCCCCTCGTGACGTCATTCCCGAAAACACCGAGACTGAGACCCGGGGGGGACGGAGGCCGCCCCCCCCCAATCATCTCTCCGGGTGTTGATAGAATTGCTTTCTCGGACCCCACCGACGACAAAAGGATTCTCGAAGACACAATGGCAGCGAAGGATCAGGATTTATCTGGATTTTCGATCAGGATTTAACATTGACGGTTCCCTGCCAGGTTGGGAATATATCCTTATATTATCCTGTTCATTTTGGCATTGGGGTTTTTCATGTTTTTTTTTTTAAATTAATATAATTCGTGGAAAAATAACCTATTTATGCTGTAGTTGGCACATTGCAAGTATTTATTAATTCTGTATTTTTTTGTAAGGATTCTGAAAGGGCTAAAAGTTAATCTGAATTACAAATGTTACCGCGGATACCAGCTACTAGGGGTCGTACGCACGCATACACTCACACACAGATATATATATATATATATATATATATATATATATATATATATATATATATATATATCTGTCTTGTCTTATCCTGTTCATTATTACTGTGGGGTTTTCCATGTTTTTAAAAAAAATTTAGTATGGAAAAATAACTGATTTATGCTGTAGTCGGCTCATTGTAAGAATTTATTAATTCTGTATTTTTTGTAAGGATTCTGGAAGAGTTGAGACTTAATCTGAATTAAAATGTTATTGCGGATACCATGCCTTATATCTATATCTATATATATATATATATTTATATATATTCGCATACTATATGTATATATATATATATATACTATACATATAAGTATGCGTAATATCTATATTTATATATACTAAGATATATATATATAGACATACAGATCTATATATGTATATATAAGGGGCGTGTGTAGTTTTTATATGATACATATATATATATATATATATATATTATATATATATATATATATACACATATATACATATATATTATATATATAAAGCATGGTATCCGCAGTAACATTTTTAATTCAGATTAAGTCTCAGCTCTTCCAGAATCCTTACAAAAAATACAGAATGAATAGATTCTTACAATGAGCCGACTACAGCATAAATCAGTTATATTTTCATGAATTAAATTAATAAAAAAAAAAAAGAAACATGGAAACCCCCACCGTAATAATGAACAGGATAAAACAAGAATAAAATAATATATATATATATATATATATATATATATATATATATATATATATATATATGTGTGTGTGTGTGTGTGTGTGCGCGCGTGTGTGTACGTGCGTACGACCTCTAGTAGCTGTTGACACAGAATAAAACACAATCGCATGACCTACTGAATGGGAGAGCCGATTATTTCGATGCGCTGAGCCAAATCCATATTAATGGAAATAGAATTCCAATGAAAGATTGTTTTTTTTATTTTTTATTTTGTCGTTCAGCGTTATCACGGAATGAATTATTTTTTGGCAGGTAATATTAATAGTTTTATCGGGATTATTAACGCTGTCACCTCTCTCTCTCTCTCTCTCTCTCTCTCTCTCTCTCTCTCTCTCTCTCTCTCTCTCTCTCTCTCTCTCTCTATATATATATATATCATATGGACTTACTTTGTGACCTCGTTTCATTTTTGTGTGTGTTGTTCATTAATTCATTGCTCACTGAATCATCTGTTTAATCCATCAGTAAGTCCTGAATTAAATCAAGAAACTTTAGCACAACAATTCCCTCAGATGTTACAACTCTCGGTGTACACTGTTTTTATTTACTTCTGCATCATTCGCATCTCTTGTTTTCCCTCTTTAATTGATCCATTACTCTTATATTGTTCTAGTTCTTTTATCCTAAATGAATCAACACAATCATACTTCTATCGCAAACTCTCAATTGCTTCCTTTATTTTTCTTGGCTACAGTTCAGTTATAATTTTTTAAAGCGAACATTCATTTCCATCGTTTTCACCTTGGGGTTATTTCAGACGTTTTAACTAGTCCTGTTATTATTATTCAGTTATTATTATTACTAGCAATTTACCAATCCTTACTAAAAGATTATTCATCTGCTGCTTCATATAAGTGAGTTTCTAGTGTTTTTTGCCTATTATGTCATTGATGTTTACCCTATAGTATTCTTTTCCAAATGATAAGTCATATGCATACAGATATTATGTATGATTGTTAGTATGGTGTTTTTTTACGATGCACGGAACCAGTGGTTATTCAGCAACGGGACCAACGGCTTGACGTGACTTCCGAACCACTTCGAGAGTGAACTTCTATCACCAGAAATACACATCTCTCACACCCCAATGGAATGCCCGAGAATCGAACTCGCGGCCACCGAGGTGGCAGGTCAAGACCATACCGATCACGCCACTGAGGCGCAATATTATGTATGATGAATTCGTAAAGTAAGTAAGTCTACGGGCTAAACCAGCCCCGTTTCACGAGTAGAACCAGCTCTGTTTCAGGGAATCCCTTCTCACTTCCACCCACTTCGGAGGCGGGGCCGGGGAAGGGGGGAGTGGGCGGTTTGTTAGTTAGGATGAAACCACATTATAAACCATCTTATGGTTCCCCACTATACATCTGCCAAGTTTCATGCCCATCGTACGAGCCGTTTGGCCGTGATTGAATGACAGACGGACGGACAGACATAACGCCCATTATAGTATAGTGAAATTATTCAGTAGATGAAACCTATTCATGTGGAACAACCAAAGAGGCCAGTGACTTGAAATTCAAGCTTCCAAAGAATATGGAAGAAGCAAGAGGAAGCAAAGGGAAAAAAGATCAAGTATATCTTAGTTTAACCAGACCATTGAGCTGATTAAACAGCTCACCTAGCAACGGGACCTACAGCTTATTGTGGGATCCGAAGCACGTCATATCGAGAAATGAATTTCTAATCACCAGAAACAAATTCCTCCGATTCCACGTTGGCAGAGTGGGGAATCGAACTCGGGACTAGCGAATCGGTAGGGGAGCACTAAACCACTCATCCAACGAGGGATTAGAAGCCAAGGGAAATACAGAAAGAAGAGACCCCACTTATTAAAAAAAAAATTAATAAATGGATGAACAGATAAAAAATGTATTGAAATGCAGTAAGAATTGTACTAGGGTAGTAATGCATTGCATCTCCGCTTGAACTTCTGAAGTTTCGTTTGCAAGATACCCTCAAGGGATAAAAGGACCTCTGGCATTGAGAAGTTCGACAGCGAGGTTCATCTACTGCATACTGGTGGTGTTCCCCAGCGAGTCTGGTTGCTCTCTGCACCAATCAACGCAAATTCATCCCTTCAAATCAGCAGCTCTTTCTACCACCAAGAGCCTTTCTCCTGATCCCTGGAGATTCTAACTAGTCTCCAGTAAATTACTTTATTTTGTTCTCCACCGATATTACGTCAAATTGCTATGAAAGTATAACCCTGTCTTGTCTCAAGTCTACTTCTGCACCGAAACCAGTCTCTCTTCAGAAAAGATATTCTCACGCAATTTAACTTTTAGCATAAACTCTCTCTCTCTCTCTCTCTCTCTCTCTCTCTCTCTCTACTCCTATCTCCTCTCTCTCCTCTCCTCCTCTCTCTCTCTATATATATATTTATATATATACATTACATATATATATATTAGTTATATTATTATATTAAATATATATATGTATATATTATTGTATTATATATTATTAATATATATATATTATTTATATATAATATATTATTATATATATATATAATATATATATATATATTCTTATCTCTGCCCTGTTTAATGAGGGATGGCTTCAGAGGAGCAGAGACTCTCTTTTCTCAGCAAACCTTTTAGGGATGAGATTGCTAGCCTCACGCCCGCCATTTTTACTTAATCCTAACGACCACTGGTACACCCATTTGCAGCCGAGCAAAACCACACCAATGTATAATGAAAACATTAAAAGTATGATCTCACCCTCCGCTCTAAGAGCGATCGTATGTTCTACTCGTTTTAACGACCAATCTTTCTTGTTAATGACACCCGAATCAAGAGACACAACAACGATTCCGTTTCCTTTGTGAATTCAGCGCAGCCACCCCAACGCGGGACGCCTCAAAGGCTAAAGATATACAAATTGCTTAATAATTGCCCCGGTGTGTTATGCCCGAGTGGCGTGTGAATTACTGCCTGAGGTCCAGTTTATCACTGCTCAGATTACAGGGTTCCAGACCGACGCCCCCCTGTCTTAGGGGTCAAAGTAAGGAGAAGGGGGCTGGATAATAGAGGCAGGTCGCGTGACCCCTCCTACGTAATCATCCGTGACGAGGCAGAGAAGCTAAATATATGACCTGCATAACATACAGACTGCAAGGTTATAATGTGTTCTAAAATGATTTATAGATAGTGGCTGTCATGTGCATTTATAGAGATTTAGTTGGCTGCCATTCGTATGTGCTCATTTCCGTGGATTATCATAATTCAGTGCCACTGTCATGTTAGACACAAAAGATTTTGCGGCAAATGGACGGAAACCGTATCTCTTGTCGTAAGAATATAATCTTCTTGCATTTATTATCATTTTTATTTTTGAGTCATGTTAAACATCATTTTTCATGGCAATAAAAGTGCATTCATGGATGCTTCAAGCCTTTCACCAGTCCATGTATGTTTGCTAATCTGACACCAAGCAATACAGGGTCCTTTCTCAAAATCAGCTGTTGGTTTCTTCACATCACATGGGAGTTTTATTAATCTAAACTTTTTTCTTTTGACAGGGATTAAGAATCAGCAATTTCTGGGTAAAAGAATCTTGGAATAAAATCTTTGAGAAATCCCATTCGATATGTGATTCTATTTCCTTCGTAACCCTTAATTTCATTGATAAAATTAAGAAAGTAAAAAACAAAATAATTACACCTCATTAGGATTAATTGACATCACATCTAAAAGATTTTTTTTTTAAGTTTTTAGTTTCCTATAAAAGAAAACTATTGAGATGGCTCATTGTCTGTCCGTCCGCACTTTTTCTGTTCGCCCTCAGATATTAAAAACTACTAAGACTAGAGGCCTGTAAATTGGTATGTTTATCATCCACCATCTAATCATCAAACATACTAAATTACAGCCCTCTAGCCTCAGTAGTTTCTAACTGGGGCCGAAAATTCCATGGGCCGCAGCTGAGAATTTCATGGGCCGTGGCAGAGAGTTTCATGGGCCGCAGCTGAGAGTTTCAAGGGCCGCGGCAGAGAGTTTCAAGGGCCGCGGCTGAGAGTTTCAAGGGCCGCGGCTGAGTTTCATGGGCCGCAGCTGAGAGTTTCATGGGCCGCAGCTGAGAGTTTCAAGGGCCGCGGCTGAGAGTTTCAAGGGCCGAGGCTGAGAGTTTCAAGGGCCGCAGCTGAGAGTTTCAAGGGCCGTGGCTGAGAGTTTTATGGGCTGCGGCTGAGAATTTCAAGGGCCGTGGATGAAAGTTTCATGAACCGCGGCTGAGAGTTTCATGGGCCGTGGCTGAGAGTTTTAAATGGCATTATACGCTGTACAGAAAACTCGATTGCGCCGAAGGCACTTTGGGGCAATTTTTACTTGTTGATGACAGGGATTAAGAATCAGAAAGTTCCGGATAAAAAGGACACCGAATACGACGCTTGGAAGTTAGGAGCTCAAGACTGAAAGCAACTTTCCTCCGTTGAATTGGTAGAGCGTCTGGGGATGAAGAGATAAGTGGAAAAGATGTCGTTGATTTCATCCTTTTCCCCTCTTATTTCTTCTACTGTGTCTTCTTCCTATTCTTTTCTTATGATCGTTATATTCCTCCTTCTCCTCCCTCCTCTCCTCCTCTTCTTCTTCTTCTTCTTCTTCTTATCTTCCCCTCTCTTTCATCATCATCATCATTTTCTTTTTATTATCATTATTATCTTCCCTCTTCTTATTATTATTATTATCATCATCATCTCCTTCGTCTTTTTCTTCTTCTTCTTATTATTATTTATTATTATTGCATTGTCCTATCTTTCATCATCATCATCTTATTATTATTAATATCTTCCCCTCTTCTTATTATTATCATCATCTCCTTCTTCTTCTTCTTCTTCTTCTTATTATTATTATTATTATTATTATCATCCCTTCATCAGTCACAGCCCAGTTCAAAGCCTTATTAGGAACAGTGGTACGTCAAAGTTCCAACAGCTTTTTATAACTATACTCTGTTTTTTTCCATCTGTCCATCCGCCTGTGGTGTTTGAGTATGGTAACACTGCGTCCGGGGCTTTAGATAGTCACATTGAGCTTACATTCAACAATAATAACAATATCCTATTTCGAATATTAACGGTGTAATTCGCATAGAGTAAATTATTGAAACACATTTCAGTTGCAAATGTACACCCAGATATCCTTTTATTTACCTAAAACTTACATATAGCGTAACTATCTAAAGCCCGGGACACAGTGTTACCATACGACAACACCACAGGCGGGCGGACAGATGAAAAAAAAAAAAACACACAGAGTATAGTGTGGTTTAGTAGGTAGCTCCTGTGCCATTCAATTGAAAGACCTGGGCGAATTCGATCCCGTTGTGAGTCAAAAATTTATTTCTGTTCAAAACGCAATCAACTTTCTGTACTTCTATGCTTATACATGGGTCTACATAATGTCTCTGGAGTCCTGATTTCTCCTCTGTCCGCTGGGCGCTGGTTCGATCCCACGAGAGAACGAAATTATTATCAACTAAAAAATTCCTCTTCGGTTAACATATCTGGAAATATATTAATTCCGAGGCAGAGCGAATTGGATATTAAAGGACATTTTGTAGCTCGATGTATGTATATGAATCACGGTGATGTGATAAAAATTCACACACACACACACACACACACACACACACACATATATATATATATATATTATATATATATATATATATATATATATATATATATATATATATATATATAATATAAGCAACAGGTTTTAATAATAACTTCCTTAAAGTGCAGCTATAAGTCACAAAGAACCAGCCGCCCCCAAAAATACATTTCCTTAAAGAAAAAGGCGAATTTAAATCACCCAATTTCCCAGATCATAACTCAAACTCAACGCCTCCCACAACTTAAAATTAAAAGTTTACTGTTGCTGAAGATGAAATTTGCAAGACAAAATCCTGCGTAACAGAAAAAATAAAAAAATGATAAAAACTCTCCGCCAAAAGTCTGAGCATAAAATAACATTTTGGGGAAAAAGTCTGAACATAAAGGCGGTTTAAGACTTCGCCTCTCCACTCCAGACAATAGCCTTCTCCCTTTTATAAGCCGACTCTTGCACAAACAAAACTTCTGTTTTCAATTTATGAGTGTTCTTCAAAGGCCCACAGCGGTGCTGTGCAGATGCAAAACGGCGTCTCATTTGCTCTGAGATTATCTAATCATGAAGTGGCTTTGGATGAAAGGAATCAGGAAATTAACAGTTAATGAAACAATAAAGCTATTCGATATGAAAACGATACTGTGGATACCATTTCATCCTATACAGGTTCATATACAAAACCCATTAAAAACAATAAATGACTCATTAAAATATAAAGTAACTGTTCAGGAAATTGATAGTCTATTAAACTTCCATCTTAAAAATAATCTGATGCAGAATCTCGAACAATCAACAGGAAAAGTTGATAATACTGATACAAATTTCAATGACATAATTTGACTGAATATTTTATGCCCCAGACACCTTGAGAAACGAAGTCCTGAACAACACTTCACCTTTACAATGCATTGCAACGACCATTCACAATTCAGGACAGATTCATACTGCGGCCCACCCAAAAGCACCTCTCTCTCTCTCTCTCTCTCTCTCTCTCTCGGTAACGTCACTTAAGTTCTGATTTCTCCCCTGTGCGCTGGTTCGAATTCACGAGAGGACGAAATTATCATCAACTAAAGAATAATTCCCCTTCGATTGACATATATGAAAATTGATTAATTCCGAGGTACAGCGAATTGGATATTAAAGGACATTTTGTAGCTTAATGCGTGTATATGAATCTCGGTGATGTGATAAATATATATATATATATATATATATATATATATATATATATATATATATATATATATATATATATGAGTCTTATCACATCACCATGATTCATATACAAGCATTAAGCTACAAATGTCTTTTGATATCTAATTCTCTCTACCTCGGAATTAATATATTTTCATATATATTAACCAAAGGGGAATTTTCTTTTCTTTAGTTGATAAGAAATTCGTCGGCTCATGGGCGCGAACCACGTAACCATGAATTCAGGGCGTACAGTAAAGCGATTTAAACCATAAGATAAAAAAAATTCCCCTTCGGTTAACATAATATGAAAATATATTAATTCTGAGGTAGAGCGAATTGGATATTAAATGACATTTGTAGCTTAATGCACAAATATAGATACATACATCAAACATAGCTGGGAATGCGACTGAGATCGTCTACGGCTGAACCGCCGTCAGAGGACTAATACAAATCTGTCTGTCTCTCTCTCTCGCTCTGTCTCTGTCTCTCTCTCGATGTCTCCGCTATTTACGACATCGATTGACTCGAGCAGCCTTTAGCCAAGTGTCTTCCTCTCCCAGGTCAGTGTCGGTCCCTCTGTCAAAGAGAGAGACCCCCCGAAAAGGAAACGCGAAGGAGACTTATGGATGGCCTGGTCTCAAAGAGAACCTCCCTGGTCTCCGGTACTCTGACATTCCTCTCGGTGATGAGGTAGGTGGAGAAGAAGAGGAGGAGGGAGAAGAAGGAAAAGAAGAGGACGAGGAAGAGGAGAGAGCAGAATAAGAAGAAGAATAAGAAAAGGTCTCAGGTACTCTAAGATTCCTCTCGGAAAGAGGTAGGTGAAGAAGAAGAGGAGGGGAGAGGAGAAAAAGAAGAGAGAGAAGAAGAAAAATTCCTCTCGTGAAGAAGAAGAAGAGGAAGAAGAATAAGAATTCCCCTCGTGAAGAAGAAGAAGAGGAAGAAGACGACGAGAGAGGAGGAGGAGAAGAAAAAGAATAAGAAGAAAAGGTCTCAGGTATTCTAAGATTCCTCTCAGAAAGAGGTAGGTGAAGAAGAAGAAGAGGAAGAGGAAGAAGAAGACGAGAGAGGAGGAGGAGGAGGAGGAGAAGAAGAAGAAAAAGACGAAGATGAAAGGTCTCAGGTACTCTAAGATTCCCTCACAGAAAGCGGTAGGTGAAGAAAAGAAGAGGAAGGAGAAGAAGAAGTAGAGGAAGAAAAAGAAGAGGAAAACGAAGAAGAGGAGAAAGGTAGGTGAAGAAGCAGAAGAAAAAGAAAGAAGAGGAGAAACGGTTTCAGGTACTCTAACATTCCCCTCAGAAAGAGGTAGAAGAAGAAGAAGAAGAAGAAGAAGAAGAAGAAGAAAAAGAAGAAAGAGAAGAAGAAAAGGCCTCAGGTACTCTAAGATTCTTCTCGGAAAGAAGAAGAAGAAGAAGAAGAAGAAGAGGAAGAAAAAGAGGAAGAAGAAGAAGAGAAGAAAAAAGAAAAAGAAGAAGAAGAAAAAAGAAAAAGAAGATAGAGAAGAAGAAGAGAGAAGGAAGAGGGAAGAAGAAGAGGAGAGAAGAGGAGTAGAGAAGAGGAATGAGGAAAAGCGGAGAAGAAGAAAATCTTTTAGTCTGAAGTGTACTATTCTTTCTATGTACAGAGATCAAGCCAAATTTTATACATTAATAGAAGATATATAAATGTCCCTCTATCTTCCTTGAGAGTATCAAACATTTCTAAGCCATTTTTAGATTCAAGAATCCAAAAACGGCTGAAAATATTAAGGTTAGCGATATGGTCATTAAGCTTTAGCAAACATTTTCATATTCTAGTCCTCACGCAACACACACACAAACACACGCACACATATAGGTGTGTATACACACACACACACACACACACATATCTATATATATATATATATATATATATATATATATATATATTATACTTAACACACACACACACACACACATATATATATATATATATCATATATATATATATATATATATATATATATACTTATAAAAGTCATATCACATTACCGTGATTCATATACATATATCGAGCTACAATGTCCTTTAATATCTAATTCGCTCTACCTCAGAAATAATATATTTTCATATATGCTTAACCGAAGGGGAATTTTTTCTCGATAATAGATTTACCTGTACTTGGGCGCGAACGCAGGTACATTATAAATCCAGGACCGTCAGTGGAAGCGGTACCACCCAACCGCGAGAGGCTTAAAAGGTATATGTCGTCTCTCACCTCAAATACTTTCTCGCGCTGAAGTATTCGTTGGTTTGGAGACAACATCAACCCGCCTCGACTCCGGTAGTTAAGTAGCGCTTTTGACAACACGTAGCATTACATAAGTCATATCACATTACCGTGATTCATATACATATATCGAGCTACAATGTCCTTTAATATCTAATTCGCTCTACCTCGGAAATAATATATTTTCATATATGCTTAACCGAAGGGGAATTTTTTCTCGATAATAGATTTACCTGTACTTGGGCGCGAACGCAGGTACATTATAAATCCAGGACCGTCAGTGGAAGCGGTACCACCCAACCGCGAGAGGCTTAAAAGGTATATGTCGTCTCTCACCTCAAATACTTTCTCGCGCTGAAGTATTCGTTGGTTTGGAGACAACATCAACCCGCCTCGACTCCGGTAGTTAAGTAGCGCTTTTGACAACACGTAGCATTTTACATAAGTCATATCACATTACCGTGATTCATATACATATATCGAGCTACAATGTCCTTTAATATCTAATTCGCTCTACCTCGGAAATAATATATTTTCATATATGCTTAACCGAAGGGGAATTTTTTCTCGATAATAGATTTACCTGTACTTGGGCGCGAACGCAGGTACATTATAAATCCAGGACCGTCAGTGGAAGCCCGGTACCCCACCAACCGCGAGAGGCTTAAAAGGTATATGTCGTCTCTCCCTCAAATACTTTCTCGCGCTGAAGTATTCGTTGGTTGGAGACAACATCAAACCCGCCTCGACTCCGGTAGTTAAGTAGCGCTTTTGGGACAACATGTAGCATTTTACATAAGTCATATCACATTACCGTGATTCATATATATATCGAGCTACAATGTCCTTAATATCTAATTCGCTCTACCTCGGAAATAATATATTTTCATATATGCTTAACCGAAGGGGAATTTTTTCTCGATAATAGATTTACCTGTACTTGGGCGCGAACGCAGGTACATTATAAATCCAGGACCGTCAGTGGAAGCGGTACCACCCAACCGCGAGAGGCTTAAAAGGTATATGTCGTCTCTCACCTCAAATACTTTCTCGCGCTGAAGTATTCGTTGGTTTGGAGACAACATCAACCCGCCTCGACTCCGGTAGTTAAGTAGCGCTTTTGACAACACGTAGCATTTTACATAAGTCATATCACATTACCGTGATTCATATACATATATCGAGCTACAATGTCCTTTAATATCTAATTCGCTCTACCTCGGAAATAATATATTTTCATATATGCTTAACCGAAGGGGAATTTTTTCTCGATAATAGATTTACCTGTACTTGGGCGCGAACGCAGGTACATTATAAATCCAGGACCGTCAGTGGAAGCGGTACCACCCAACCGCGAGAGGCTTAAAAGGTATATGTCGTCTCTCACCTCAAATACTTTCTCGCGCTGAAGTATTCGTTGGTTTGGAGACAACATCAACCCGCCTCGACTCCGGTAGTTAAGTAGCGCTTTTCTAAGATCGCTGTGATGTGCCAATTTTCATGTTATGGTAACCATATTAGCTTCATGGAGTCTATTGAAATAGTTTTCATTTCTTGAAATGTGATTCTTTGTTTGCATCAGATATTTTGAATATATCTTATTTCATACATTCTTCGTTAAAACCTGTTTCATTAATAAAAATGAAGATATGGTATATTTGTTCTCCGACGATGCCAGATCTGAGTTTAGGGGACCTATGATTTTTAAGAGGATTTAAAAGGTCATGGTCAATATCATTAAATGATTCTTGCACTCGATCACCCACTGTGAAAAGTTTGGAGAGCCCAGTCCAAGTGACTCTTGTAAACGTCTTCATTCACCACCTGAGGCCAAGGAAATAGTCTATAATTTCCTGAAATACTTTATTTTATAAAAACACCATGAAGGTCCTGTAACTGATGTTTCGAAGGCTATCCAGACAACATCTGAAGCAACAAAAGTGTCAGAAATGACTTAAGAAACAAGAGAGGCGGGAAATATGGTG
>NC_087219.1:25576153-25583653 GCF_015104395.2 Macrobrachium nipponense
TCAAGCTTGTCTACTATGTTTTTGGTAATTACCAACTATTCCCTACATCTTGTCAATCTGATTGTGACCTATAAAGTAGACTGTAATTTCTTTGGAAACTTATTTTGGGAGTTAGACTAATAATCGAAGTGTTTTTGTATTTATTAACATATTTTGTTGGTTTGTTCATTATGACAATTATCAGTGTAGAGGTTCCAGAGTTCATAAAGGTGTACTGCTTTGCTTGTATTTAAATTTGTATGTCATTGTTGCCAGAGGTTTAGCCTTCGTTACGTATAGTCAATCATCCATCGAGAAAGAGGGAAGAAATGCTGTCTTAAGTTACGTAACGAGTGCGTTCGAAACCTTTTCTCTGAAAAAGTTGGCCCGTCTTCAAAAAAGGTCACTTTTACATTATAAGTACCAAATTTATTCAACCTACGTAGTGCAGAATACACTCAAAATTTATGTGTTGATATAATATGTATTCTGAATAAGCGTTATATTTATGAAATGCATAGATAAAAAGTTATTGCGAAAAAACCGTGTTACAGAGGCCCTGAATCTCATAGTAAGCAATGTTGTCCTTTCGCTACGAATATATTTAAACTGTTAGAGGGATCGTTTTAATAGATATTTTTTGTGTTTTGAAACTTTCGAACTGGTTGTAAATCTTTAAATAAGTTGTTACAGTAACTGACTCTTCTGTATTTCAATGACCAATGTTTATCTAACTGCTTGTTTTTATTTTTTCTGTTTCTTATATTTTACTTCGAATGTACTGTAAACTTTGTGCGCTAGTTAATAAACAGCTCTTGAAAAGGGCCAGTGGAGGCCGAAACTGTTGATTCAGCCAAGAATATTTGATGAGAACTGAAAGGATATATATATATATATATATATATATATATATATATATATATACATATATATATATACATGAATATTTATCACATCACCGTGATTCATATAAATCATTCGAGCTACAAATGTCCTTTAATATCTAATTCGCTCTACCTCAGAATTGATATATTTTCATATATGTACCGAGGGGGAATTTTTTTAGTTGATAATAATTTCGTACCCCCATGGGATCGAACCACCGTCCAGTTGGACGGGGAACGAAATCAGGATCGGACAGTGACGCTACCGAAACGGCTATCAGAGAGGCTAAAGGTTTATATCGATTCTGACCATTACAAATACAACGAGATCGGCGATGATTTGTAATGGTCAGAATCGATTTAAACCTTTAGCCTCTCTGATAGCCGTTTCGGTAGCGTCACTGTCCGATCCTGATTTCGTTCCCCGTCCAACTGGACGGTGGTTCGATCCCATGGGGGTACGAAATTATTATCAACTAAAAAATTCCCCCTCGGTACATATATGAAAATATATCAATTCCGAGGTAGAGCGAATTAGATATTAAAGGACATTTGTAGCTCGAATGATATATATATATATATATATATATATATATATATATATATATTATATATATATATGTTTGTGTATGTATAATGTAGCGGGGCTACATTGAAATAATTGTTTTGAAGTAGTTTGTTTGAGATGTTTATTGAAAGAGAGGGAACAGAAAACTTACGACCTTTTCTCGAAGCTGAAATATGACACTACAAAGGCCTGAGGAAAAAGAACCGGAAATCGCCCATCGCCGTCATAAATCTTCCTCGACGTCACGACACAGCAAAACCAAGACCTCCCCAAGGGAAATCCGAACTAATGAGCCCTGAAAAAAAAAAAAAACATATGCTTGACCGTGCCTTCGGAAACCAGCAGGTCCATAAACATTAGGTTAACAAATGTTTAAGGAGAGGCAAGAGAGTTCAAGAAATGAGGTCAAACCCACCATCATATATAACTAGCCAATGAGTGCCTCCAAGTACCAGAGATTAGAGGACTTGTTGTTGTTGGAGATGAAGCTGGCCTTATGCCAGCATGGGCTCTTGCTCATAGAGCAGCCCGCAGGGATTAGTTTGTTTGTATGGTGCTTTTACGTTGCATGGAACCAGTGGTTATTCAGCAACAGGACCAACGGCTTTCCGTGACTTTCGAACCACGTCGAGAGTGAACTTCTATCACCAGAAATACACATCTCTCACTCCTCAATGGAATGCCTGAGAATCGAACTCGCGGCCACCGAGGTGGCACGCCAACAACATACCGACCACGCCACTGAGGCGCTCGCAGGGATTTGAGCACGTACAGAAAAAGTCATTCCTGACGACGCGCCTTCACAGGTCAGGATCATACAGTAGAGGCGGTGCTTTCGAAAGGACAGCGCCTGCGCAAAAGTGACGTCACGGCTGACACAAACGAAAGGTAAGACATATAAGCAGAAGGACAGCAGAAGGACGGCCCTACGGGCTGCTCTATGAGCAAGAGCCCGTGCTGGCAGAAGGCCAGCGTAATCTCAAACAACAGAAGGACGGCAGAGAGAAAAAAAAATGATGAGAAGCAGAGTTGATGCAGCAGAGGGACAAAGAGTCCAGAGAGAGGGGAGCAGAGGAGAAACCAGTAAACAGACAGTGAAGTGCGTGTAGTGCGTTTATCAGACTCTTAGAACGAGAGGCATAGTTCCTCGTAGGACGAGTGATTTTAGTGCTCACCTACCGATTCGGTAGTCCCAAGTTCGATCCCCCACTCTGCCAACGCGGAATCAGAAGAATTTGTGCCTGGTGATTAGAAATGAATTTTTCGATATAACGTGGTTCGGATACCACAATAAGAAGTAGGTCTCGTTGTTGGGTAAACAATTGGTTCCCAGCCACGTAAAAATATCTAATCCTTCCGGCCATCCCTAGGAGAGTTGTTAATGATCTCAGTGGTCTGGTAAAACTAAGATATACTTAACTAGAAAAAGAAGTCCGTCAATTAGCGATTATTAACAGTCTAGGACAAACTATAGCTGGAACATGTAACAGAAGAAGTGCCAAAATAAAACACAGAAAAAGAATTCAAAAATCCTGGGATTATTGAATATCGGGCCAATAAAAGAGAGAGAAGGAGAGCCCGATGAAATATATATTTTATATCCTTTCAGTTCTCATCAAATCTTCTGGGATGAAGTTGCTACCCTCATGACCTTCTCCTCCCTGTTTATGAACCATCACATTCATGTAACTACCACGTACCAAGTTTCATCCTAACTCCTGGACCACGGCCACTCCTATATATATAAACATACATACATACATACATATATATATATATATATATATATATATATATATATATATATATTACCTCCCAAACTCTTGCAATTAAAAATATAACACTGAATCTTACAATAAGTCCTTAAGAAAAGTTTACTTTGTATCATCTGAAGGAAAGGGGTAAAGAGAGAGAGAGAGAGAGAGAGAGAGAGAGAGAGAGAGAGAGAGAGACGGCCTGATTTTGTCGAGCAGAAGCCATTAGCTTAATGGACATCTTCCATCGGAGTCTACAAATGCAATGTCATCTTTATTTCTTTCTTTGTTCTTAAGGTTTTTTTTTCTTCATTTAGGTACTGCGGTTTTCTCTCTTTCTTCTCAGCCGGGGATACACATGAACGATATTTACGGATTCCAGACAGGTTTCGACCGAGATCAAATGATACACGTTTCTACAAGGCGAAGTGGTTCGTGTAGAGAGAGGCTGGTGTGTGTTTCTTTTTTTTTTTTTTCTTTTTTTAAGTTTGCTGAATTGTGCGTTATCAACATTATGACACCGCTTCATTCCTGGTGTCGTTAAGTGAGACAAATTTCTCCCCCCCTATCTCTCTCTCTCTCTCTCTCCTCTTGTTCTCTCTGTCTCTCCCTCGTTCTATTCTCTCTCTCTTTCTTTTCTCTCTCTCTCCCTCTATTCTCTCTGTCCTCTCCCTCTCGTTCTATTTTTTTTTCTCTCTCTCTCTCCCTCCCTTGTTTTCTCTCTATCTCTCTCGTTCTATTCCCTCTCTCTCTCTCTCTCTCTTTTTCTCTCTCTCTCCCTTCCTTGTTCTCTCTGTCTCTCTCGTTCTATTCTCTGTCCCTCTCTCTTACTCTCTTTCTCTCTCTCTCCCTCCCTTACTCTCTGTCTCTCCCTCGTTCAATTTTTTTCTCTCTCTTTCTCTCTTCCTCTCGCCCTCCCTTGTTCTCTCTATCTCTCCCTCGTTCTACTATTCTCTCTCTCTCTCTCTCTCCTCTCTCTCTCTCTCTCTCTCTCCTGTGGCTTCTGATGAGACAATGGAATTTTGTTAAGAACTGGCGACTTTGTTCCTCGCCAGTTTTTATCTATTTTTAAAAAATTTTTTATTCAGACATTTAGCCTTTAACGTAAATAATTTAATGTTCGAATATTCGTAAATACTTGTGCAAAACTCCACCTTCCTTTTCCAACTGTATATTACTGTATATTATTTATGTTTTATTAAAAGTAATTGCTGCCTCAGCTGCGTTAATTTTATAAAGGTTCTTCTCTATTTTTCTAATTACTGTTTTCTCATCGTTGCTTAAACTGGTGAGCAACACACCGAGGGATTGACATGTCTCAAATAGGTAAAAGTCAAAGTCGATTTAATTTTATTGATAAAAATATTCCGGTGGTGGTAGTCAAGATCTTGTGGACGGGTCTTGAAGAATCCATAACGGCAGAAACTACTGTGGTGTACCACTCTTTGGACCTGATTCGTTCGTCCGTACGTTTTAGACTGAGCTGGCCTTATGCCAGCACGGGCTCTTGCTCCTGGAGTACCCCCTGTGTTCATCTTGATTTTGAAGAAATGGTTTCATCTAAAGGGGATTGGATAGGTTTTGTCATCCTATGGCAACTACTTCAGGTCTCCATAGATCTTGACTACGCATGCGCGAAAAAGGCCGCAGGTTGATGGCTGTAGATTTGAAAGAGAGACAACAAGGACCATCCGAGTTGCGCGCACGCCATAAGCAGCCCAATTTGGTGGAATGACAGAACTGTTGCGACGTAAAGCAGATAAAAGAATATGGACCCTTCGACACTGGCGCGCAATTTTGAAAAAGCGTAATAGAGAAACGTCAAACGTTCCCAGAGAGAGAGAGAGAGAGAGAGAGAGAGAGAGAGAGAGAGAGAGAGACCGCTAGCCGAAACAACGGTCCATCATTAAATGTGTCACTGTGAATCAAAATGCATCTCTGCTCCGTTACAATGAATGGTCTGGTAAACACACCAAAAGTGTTATGGCCCTTTCATTATAATGAAGCGTCAACAATGGTTTTGTTTGCGCTGTTATACTGAACACCAACCCCACCCCCACCCCCCCCGATTCTCCTTTTTTTTTCTTTTTTAGCGGAGGCCTGTTTTATGATATGCAGAGAGAGAGAGAGATAGAGAGAGAGAGAGAGAGGGAGAGAGAGAGAGAGAGAGAGAGAGAGAACTGATTACTTTTTCATTACTTCTGAAACGCAGGGTATTCAAGAATAACAACTAACATTTTATTCAAATAGTTCTCCATTTTTCCGGAATATAATGCCAAAGAACAAGTCATGGTCTACTGGCATTGAGGAATTCAGGACAAAATAACTTTTAATCCTTGGAGATCTCTAAAAGTTTCTGCCTTTTTAATTTCTCAAGAGGAAAAAATCTCAGCCACTTTTTCGTTGCTTTCAATGTGAAAAAGCAGATACTTATTTAAAGGTATTTATAAGTAAACCGAAGCCTTTTCTGGATAAGCCATTATTACGCTCAAATGAATCTTATAATAACAGGGTTTTGATATAATACTATTTAGAAAAAATATTATGCTGAAATAGATTTGTAATAAAGCTTTTTGATATATTACTATCTAAAATTATTAAACATTTTGCTAAAATAGATTTTATTATAGAAAGGATTTTGATATATTACTATTTAGAAAAAAAGTTATGCTAAAATAGACGTTTTTTATATATTACTATCTAAAATAAGTAAATATTTTGCCTAAATGGATTTTATTTTAAACAGGGTTTTGATATATTGTACTATTTAGAAAAAATGGTATGCTAAAATAGATTTATAATAAACAAGCTTTTTGATATACTACCATCTAAAATAACTAAATAAACAGGGTTTTGATATATTACACTATTTAGAAAAAATCATCACGTTCGAATGGTCAGATAACAAAGACGCTTACACAACAGATATTGAATCAGTTTATCAACACACACAAAAATAATTTTGCACGGCATATCAAATCCGAGGTTTTACATTAATCAAGATACGTTTTATCGCGCAAAAAAGTCGACGCAGCTTGATAGATTTCGCTTCCAGCTGAACAAAAACGATGACAAAAGCATCCCGAACAAATGAACAAATTGCATGAAATACAATAATCAGAGAAAATGGAAATGATTAGCATATAAATATAGATATACAAATGCGTCTGTTCTTTCATGCGTTCAGGTGCTCATAACAGCAAAACGACGCTATTTTTTACCCCCTCTTCTTTGTATCATTGTTTTATTCGCTTATCAATTAGCATTTGTTTCAACCGTCCCTTTGATTTCAGAGAGGGAAGTTGCATCTCGCCCAAATCTAATTTATAGCAATGCAGACTTTAATACAATTTAATTATACGCGTCTTTCCTCTCCGCTGAAAACGCGATATCTTTCTTGGCAAAAGAGTTGGCATATGGAAACCTTTATAAAATATTTCTCTTCAAACCAGAGCCCTACGTCTCCTCCTTCAGGAGGGGAGTTTAAGCAAATCCCCTTAGCGCGTCTTCAGCAGCTCGAATGCCTTCGGGCATAACACTTATAAATGATATTCCCTCAGTGCTTTCGATAATGGCATATCTCCTTGACGTATTTTCCACCCTGACGTCAGGGAAAAGTATATTTTCTATTCAATGTCCCAAACATCTGAACATGTCCTTAATAGGTCGAAATGCCTTTAGAAGTAACGCTTAGGAATGTATAACATTTTCAGAGTGCATTAAGCAATATAATGGCACGTCTCCTTAACGCATTTTCCACTCCTACGAGCGAGCAAAATATATTTTCGTTTCTATCACCGTGAGCAATGGTTCCATCTCGTATGCATTTTGCAAATCTGATTATCCGGCTCTATCTTGGCCAGTTGTTTTCTCTGCAAGTTTGGATGCCTTTTCTTCGCACGAAAATAATTTGCTTGGTGTGTTCCTCGTCTTCTTTCATCTAGAAAATTAGAGCGTTCCTTCTCCCGTTCGTACGAACTTCGAAAAGGTATTCACTTCGGCAATTTCACTTCCGTGATTGGTGCGGGATTGGCCTAGAGTTTTCGTCAGGGAATTAGCCCAGGATCGGCGTGATTGGCGGGGAGGCAGCGTGGAATTTGAGTGGCAGAATTGGCGCGATGGGATTAGAATTTTAGGCGAGAAATTGGCAGAGAATTAGCTTAGAAATTTTAGAACAGAATTGCCACTAAATGATTATGATTGGCACAACATTGCCGTGGATTTTATTGGAAAGAACTGGCCCGAAATATGCTCGGAAATTTCAAAGCTGAATTGTTACGACTGGGACACAATTGGCGGTATGGTTTTACAAAAA
>NC_087219.1:25588653-25641153 GCF_015104395.2 Macrobrachium nipponense
CGATTAGGAAGGGACTCCAGATAGTCTGGTAGAAGCAAAAGTGGCTCCCACTCTTGAAATGTCTTTGCAGGCCCTCAGTCTAAAGTTACCCTGTTTTATCTAGGCACTAAAGGTGGTGCCATTTGAATGGGCCTATGAAAGCTATAGCTCTCACCTAGGTGTTTATGCCAGAGGCTTTAGTTTGATGGTCACTGGTTTGGAAGAGGGTTGATATTCTATCCTCCTGAGGAAGTGGTGAAGTTGGAACCACACCATGGTTTTGTCACTAAATGGAGGAAGCAAGGACAACAAGGTAAGCAAATCAGTGCCTTGTGCTTTCAAGTACTTTTGACACACTCATCATAAGGACATTGCATAGGGAAAGACATGTTAAAAGGTAGAATTGAATGTAAACGTAAATAGGATAGAAGGAATAATCGGATTGCATCAGTCAAACTATCAAAAAACCCACATCCACTTGATACTATATCATTATTGTTCCTTAACCAAACGGCTGAAAATGATTGCTATATTTTACTGAACTGTTGAACAACAAAGCTCATAGTACAGTCTTTAATTTGTAATGACTGTTCCAACACATATTTTAGAAAATGTTTATGCAAGTATTATACGTATATACATGTCTTAATCAATATTTCTGATATGCGTCTCAATCAATTTTTTTTATCCTAAGTAAGATCTGCAATGAAAGCTAATGGCTGTGAACCAGTCATTAATAAGACTTAGCAACTTGCATTTCAAATAATTTTTCTTATGACAGCCAAGAATAGTTCAGAATTCTCAAACCTCATAACAAATAAAAAAATGAAACCATTCTCTCAGAGCAAATATTGTCAGATCATAACTGCCACTCATAAAGGATACGTTTAATACCTCGAAAAAAATATAATATTATTTTCAAGCAGTGAACAGAGTCAATACAAGCTAACCTCCATTAAATATTTCTTGCCAGATTGACATGAAAGGCCCATTCAGGAACTCTTCTCGTAAAAATAGTCGTCTTGGCATTGGAGGCCGCTCAGGCCCGTGATTCAATTTCTTTGAGCAGACTGAACACTTACGAAACTCCAGCCTGACGAATATGAGTGAAAACTCACGGACAATGCCGCTCTTAATTCGTGTGCAGTTCGTTACTGAGACCTCAATTTTCTTTCCAATAACTGTATTTGCATTTGTAGAGCTTATGTGAAAAAATATTGTTAGGTATACATAGTACATACATACACTTTTTCATTCATACACATAAACATATGAACATGCGCTACACGCACGCGCACACACACACATTCATATATATATGGGTATGTATACGAGTATATATATATATATATATATATATTATATATATATATATATATGTGTATGTATATGTATATATATCAAGCTACAAATGTCCTTTAATATCTAATTTGCTCTACCTCGGAATTAATATATATGTTTAACCGAAGGGGAATTTTTTAGTCGATAAGAGAGCTGTCGGCTCCCGGGCGCGAACCATCGAAACCAACAAATCCAGGCCGACAGTGAAGCTTTAACCCACACTGCCACTGCAAGAGGCTATAAGTTTATGCCGCCTCTCAACTACAAATACCTGTCGCTTTCAGTTCGTTGTTATTGGAGTCGGCATCAACCCACCTCGAGCTCGGTAACGTTAGTGCTTTTGTCCGCAAGTAACCATTATATGATGGTTCGCGCCCGGGAGCCGACAAATCTCTTATCGACCAAAAAATTCCTCTTCGGTTAAACATATATGAATAAATTAATTCCGAGGTAGAGCGAATTAGATATTAAAGGACATTTGTAGCTCGATGTGTGGATCACGGTATGTGATATGACTCATATATATATATACATATATATATAATATATATATATAATATATAAGTATATATATATATATATATGTATATATATTATAAAATCTATGATTAATATATAGTTATATATATTATATATATATATTATAAGTATATCTATATAGATATAAGATATAGATATATTTATATATAATAGTAATAATATATATCGTAATTATAATATATATATAAATAATAAATATATTATATATAATAATATATCTATATATATATATATATATATATATATATCTATCTATATCTATATATATATATATATATATATATAATATATATATATATATATATAATATATATATATATATATATATATATATATCTGCACGAATGGGGACCATAGAAACGTTCTGAATTCATCATAATTCTTAATTTCCTGCGTTTCCTAATTACTTTATTACATCATCAGGGAATCTGTTAAATAATGAATAAAATCACTTAAAAGATTACAACAGAGAAAAAAAAGAAACAAAAGCAAGATCAAAGTTTGTTCCACATTCAACACTTCCTTGTCTAAGCCCACACTGTTCTTCACCTACCATTCCTTCCATCCATCACCTCTATGAATTTTAAACATAAGTATAATTATTCCTGTAGCCTAACCATTAGGAATATTTTAACATCAAACTGCCCCTGGACTATCAATCCATAATATTCCAGGGATGGGGAAATCCTCATGACCGAAGTGACAGGAAAAATAAAGCAATTTCTCTAACAGTAAAGTTGCTATCTGGATTTACTGGCGATCACTGACGATTCTTCATCCAATTTCGGCCTGACACGACATTTTCGTTTTCTGCCACTGTAAAATTGGGCTTATGGCGTCATTTAGCAGTGACATTTCCCTTCACATCGTCCTCCCGGGGTTCTTTAGACCCGCCAGAGCAGAATAAATGCCCAGAGCTAGACCGAAACTTTACTCATTAAGAGTCCAAGAGACTTGGGCAACACCGCCACGTCTAATTTTTCCCACAAAATGTATTTAATTCTTTTTTGGCTAGTGTTGCTGTTTCTTAACTCGACGCTGAGATTATATGGAGTTTAACATGCAGAATAAAAAATTAGACGACATTGTATCATTGTAAAAAGGAGTATCTGCGTGAAGCTGGAGTTCTTGAATATAAAGCATAGAATATAATTTTATCCTTGACCAATGTTAGTGTGTCAACTCCTTGCTAAGATTATATATATAGAATTTAACGTAAAATAAATCAGACGAAATCGTAAAAATTTAAAAAGATGAAATATTCTTTCGTCAAACTGAGTTTTTTAATGTAACACAGGAGAGTCAATCTTATCATTGTCCAGTGTTACATAATTCTAACGGAAAAGTTATATGGAGTTTAATACATTCGTAGAATGAAAATATATAGACTAAATCATGTCATTGTAGAAATATGAACATTTTTCATCAAGCTGATTTCTTGAACATAAAACATAAAAGAATGTAATCTTACCTTTGGTGAGTATCAGAGCTACATAACTTGACGGTGAGAATGTATAGGATTTAACACAATGAATAAGGTCTAAAACGAGTTTGTATTAGTGAAGAAAGATGGATTATCCTTTCCACATCAGTTCTTGAGAAATAAAAAGTACAGGAATATAATTTTTTAGGGAAGAGGTCAGATATTCTTTCTTTGAGCTAGCATTCACAATCGCTTTTATTCTTTCTAAAGAAAAGAGTTTTCATATTATTGGAATATTTATAATCTTTCCTTTCGTCTTCAAACATAGACAGATACTGGAAGCGTTTTCTCCAAAGTGAATCGTTTGCACAGAGAGCGGTTTCTTCGCAAGGAATTCTCCGAAGCCTGTCTCTTCCGTAAGGTGTTGTGATTCATTCATAAAAATAATTCTCAATGTTGGACTAGTATATAATAAAGAGACATAAACTAATATAAGTTAAACTCGTCTAGGACTAAAATCCCACGTATACATAGATGTTCATCACTAACTTTCTAAATTACTAACAAGTAAACATCATGGAACAGTTTGATTAAAGAGATCTCAAACACCTAGTTATAAATGTACCAACTGAATATTTTAGTCGAGACTGAAATATTAAACTAGAAACTCTTACTAAGTAAACGTCACTAATTTCTGAAAAAAAGATTTTAAAACTAAATCGTTGAGATACTACCAAATAAATGCTGTTTTTTTCGACATGTCTTGGAGAAATGAGCACTTTCGGATGACTAACCAGTAAATCTTATCAACACAAAATACTAAAGATTATTAGAGGTTCTAGATAGCCAAACATGGATTCTGAATAATAGGTTTGATATAATAGGCAATAAAAAGAAGAATTTTGGTTTTCTTAACGAAGATATAGCTCTAACGCAGAAACTTCATAATGGAAATAAGCTTTAGACTACAAGAATCATATATATATATATATATATATATATATATATATATATATATATATATATATATATGTATACATGTATATATACACACACATTATATTCATATGTAAACTATAGTACATGTATATACATATATATATATATATATATATACATACGTATATACACATATATATTTATATATATACACATACATATATACATATATATATAACCACATCATATACATATATATATATATACACACACACACCACTATATATATATATATTATATATATCTATATATATATCAAATATATATATATATCTATATATATATATATATATATATATTATATATATTATAAATATATATATATATCATTTTAAAATTACCCTATGATGAAAGGTTTTTAGATATTCCTAGAATTTTAAAGCTTTTTAACATAAATGTTGTTTTCAGTAATATTAATGTCAAGAGTTTAGTAATAAAAAATTCTCCTAAAGATCTTCCAGGCTGCATATATGAAATTCCTTGCAAAAAGTGTGATAAAGTCTATTACGGACAGACCGGTAAATCTCTTTCACAACGTCTCAAACAGCACGAATATTCTGTGAGAACTGGGCAAATGTCGAATGCATTATTCGTACATATGAGAGATTTAGATCATCCTATTAACTGGAGTCAAGCAAGAGCCTTAATCCCATGTAATGCCACAATTAAAAGGACTATCACTGAATCTTGTTTCATCAAGTCAAATAATGGAAATGTTCTAAATTTAAGTCTTGGTTTATTTAAACTTGATGCCTTCATAATGAAAAAAGTTGTAGATAAATGTAAGCAACCAAATTAATATATTCAGTTTTGACATGTTTTGGACTGTACGGATACTTTGTAGTTTCTGTTGGGGTTAAATCTGTTTTGGTTTGTGACCGTGTGATATCCGGTAATCCTGGATTATCTCTTTAACTTTTACCCTTTTGACAATTAACCATCTGGTATTTTTGATCTGTTGTTTACCTGATAACTTTCTCTCCAATTGTATTTCATTCGTTCCTTGACAATGTCTTAGTAAAGCCGAAAGCACTTGGATTTCTGACTATCATTTTCCTGTGGTATTCGCTTATTTAATGAAGTCACGTGCATCTACTGTGATTTTTTAAACACACACACACACACACACACACACACACACACACACACACACACACACACATATATATATATATATATATATATATATATATATATATATATATATATATATATATATATATATATATATATATATATATATATATACATACAATGAATATGAGTAAAACTAAGACAACAAATAAGGTTATGGACAAACCTCTAGAGATTGTTAATAAATATACATATTTAGGACAGACAGTAAGTGTTTCCCCAGGACATGAGACCGAAATTAAAAGAAGGATAAACATGGGATGGAGAGCATTTGGTAAACAAAATGAGATTATGAAAAGTAAAATGCCACTTTCTCTAAAAAGAAAAGTATTCAATCAGATGATCCTACCAGTATTAACTTATGCATCAGAAACTAAAGCCTTAGAACATAAGCTAATTACAACTCAAAGAGCTACGGAAAGAATAATGATGGGAATAACACTAAGAGAGAGAAAAAGAGCAACATGGATACGAGAGCAAATTAAAGTAGAGGATATTCTAATAACAAGTAAGAAAAAGAAATGGGCGTGGGCGGGACATAATATAATGAGAATGTCAGATAATAGATGGACGAAAAGAATAACAGAATGGGTCCCTAGAGATTGCAAACGAAGCAGGGGAAGGAAGAGAAGACGATGGATTGACGAGCAAAGAAAATTTGCGGGTAAAGAATGGCATAGAAAGACCATAAACAGAAGGGAGTGGAAGGACATGTCTGAGGCCTTTGTCCTAGCATTGGTTATATATATATATGTATGTATAAATATATATATATACTTATATATATTATATAATAGATAATATATATCTTAAATATATATATATCATATACAACGTGCATACATGTGAGTGGCACATCAAGATGACAAATAAAAAAAAAAAATACCTATTTTCATTTATACTAGAACACCACAAGTCAACGTTGTTCCCCCTTTCCCTAAAACGGCGTGAGACGGATACTGCCAAATTTCGGATGGAACCGGAACGCAGAGGCGACACCGGAAGTGATAAAAGCGGTTCCCTGGTTGGCTCCGGATGCCAAGTGGATGGGGGAATCTTGAAGGAAAAGGAAAGTCTTAGAAGAAAATAAGGAAACAGAAGATGTAAGAAAGGGTCTTCAGTGTTACAGCTGATTATGAAGAGTATACGAACCAGGCTGTGTTATATTTGCTGCTTGACCGAACTTGAAAAAAAAGGGATATATATAAATGTGTGCTTTCCATGGACTAAATAATAATAATAATTATATTAAGAATAATAATAATCATAATAATAACAACTCCCTCCCCCCCGATTGTAAACGCCCTGCCTGCTATAAATACCCGTAAACCACGTATCTTAATTTAATAATAATAATATATATTTTGGTAGAAGACCCTCTTTTAGGCAAATACTGAGCCTGAGAAGCGAATTGTAAGGAAAATAGAAAAAACAATATTTAAAATCAACTCGCTTAATTCTGCCATTCTTTTTAACAACAACAACAACAATAATAATAATAATAATAATAATAATAATAATAATAATAATAATAATAATAATAATAATAATAATAATAATAATAATAATAATAATAATAAATTTCTTCGGAAGAAAATTAACAAATCTTTACAATTATCATTCATTGTTATCAAAAATAGCTGATTTTCATAATCATAATATCAATTATGATAATAATAGCAAAATAGCAATAATGATAATGGTAATAATATAATAATTTTTTTCAGCAAGAGATATAAAAGTTTCACAATTATCATTCAACGTTATTTTAAAAAGCAGATCTTAATAATAATGATAAAACATCAATAACAACAACAACAACAATAACAACATTAATAATAATAATAATAATAATAATAATAATAATAATAATAATAATAATAATAACTAATAATAATAATAATAACAACAACAACAATAATAATAATAATAATAATAATAATAATAATAATAATAATAATAATAATATAAATGCCACCCAGTCAAATTGGAGGACTGTGATGGACAAAAAAAAAATAATGATAACAAATTTTCAACATAAAATTTCAAAATCTCCATTATCATTCATTATAATTCACAAAAGCCGATTTCAATAATAATAATGATAATAATAAACTCTTTAAAAAAATACAAAAATTTTCATAGTTATCATTCGTTGTTATTCAAAAAAGCAGATTTTTATAATAATAATAATAATAATAATAATAATAATAATAATAATAATAATAATAATAATAATAATAATAATAATAATATAATAATAATAAGTCCAGATTCTTTTGATAATATTGAGTAATTAAATGAAAAAAAAACGAGCTAATGACTGGACCCTACATAATCACAGCGAATAATCTAGAAAGGTAAATTAAGTTTTACATATCCAACTAATATTAACAGAAGCTTTCATTAACATAACGTTAACAATCTGAAACATATACCAATTACGTTACATAACTCATTAAAAATAATTGATAAGGTCTTCCCCGTAATTTCTGGCGATTCGAGTCAATGATTCAACTTTATACCTTTTAAATATCACTTAATATGTTGCGTTCCTTGTTCACTGAGGGAATTAATTCGGCGGTTATCAAAGTTTAGCGCAATTTGAATTGAGGAGTCTAATTGGTGCATCTATCAAGCTTAGCTTAATTCAAGAACTGGTAATAATTCAAGTAGAAATTTCTCGCTTAAATTAGAGCAACTTTATATCGTGATTTTCATCAGTCATCAACAATATTTTATAAATCCACAACATATACGAACACACACACACACATCACTTGTGTTATGTCCAATGAATAAACTACGAAAGTACTTGTTCAAAGTCCCTAGCTTCACTCACCCTCTGCCTTGGATTTAAGGATATATATAGGTATAGATATGTATATATAAATTCCCCCCCCCCCCCTCTCTCTCTCTCTCTCTCTCTCTCTCTCTCTCTTTATATATATATATATATATATATATATAGGTATGTATATATATGTTATGTATATATATAGATATATATATATGTAGGAATATAGTATATATATTATAATATATTATTAGGAGGCTCAATTTCCGAAATCCTTCCGGTGGTTATGAATTATGGTTGTTATACAGGGGCAACGGAGACTCTATTATCGAGAAGAGGTTGGAATATTCAACAAGCTTTGATGCGTCAGCGCGGATTTCAGGTGAACGGACGGTGCCCGCTGACGATCGTCAAACAGCTCATGTCGAAGCGGCGGGAACGGACGTGAGCGAGTTGACCCGCGAATGGGTACATGACTCGAGGGGGTGAAGGTAGCTATCACCTGTTCTTTACGTCACAGAGGAATGCAAATAGAGAATCTTTGAGAAGAATTGTGCACGTCCGTTTGTTCGCACATGAGGGCCCGTGTGAAAGCAATCTATTCCGATATCGAATCGGAACAGATTCATTTGCTGGCCGATGATTAAGTGATAAATAATCAGTGAGACGAAGCCGGAGTTGGATGGTGCACGGAGGTCCAGTTAAGGTGAGACATTTTAGTGTTGGAGTGAAGAGACGCTTTTTTTTTATATGCACCATCTGAAGACTATATGTCTAGTGGAAGACTGGGACACGAGCTCTCCCATATTTGAGTTTGTAATCATTCTTTTCCTATGTATACAGGAATGATTTGACTCGTATTTATATTTTCATGCTTAACTGTTTCATTTGATTTCTAAAGGTTACAATTTCTCTTTCTTCAGATGTATTCAATGTCGCCATTAATGATGCAAATTCTTGAGTTTATTTATGACTTCGATCATTGGAATCCTGACCTTTTCACATATTAGTTATTGAGGGGAAAGTAGAGATAACTTATGTGGAGTTTCGCTTGGGAAATGGAGTGTGGTATTCATTTTGAGATAATTTCTCGAGTTATTTTGCAGGGAGCGAGGACACGTCATGTCTTGGGTTTTTCAATTCATTCCCCTATTTTTTCATCGTGTCAGTTTTTTTGGGGAGAAAAATAAATAAAGGTTTTATTTATATTTTTGGAGTTAGGTTCTAGCCTTAGGTTGATGACACTATAAATGGTAGCAGAGATGCCGGTTGGTGATTTTTCTTAAGGTAGCTGACAGATGTCAGTTTTTATTTTTTATTTTTGTATTTATTTTTTTGAGAAGGGCTCACGTTACTTTTAGAGACAATGCTATAAATAGACCTAGTAATATATATATTATATATATATATATATTATATATATATATCTAATTATCATCTATTATATATATATATATATTATATTATATTATATAGTATATATATATCTATATATATATATATATATATATATATACATATATACCTATATATATTATATAATATATATATATATTCAGGCGAAAGAATTTGAAGACCATAATTCTGGAGAAAAGATGATTGTGTCGCTCCAGAAAAGTTCATCAAGGAATATTAAGAGAATAAATAAATAACACGAAATGAAACGGAACACTCCCAAGGCCATATTTACAAGACAGGCATCCATCTCTCTCTCTCTCTCTCTCTCTCTCTCTCTCTCTCTCTCTCTCTCTCTTTCCACCTCTCCTTATCTCGTGTATTCTTTCTACATTTCTCTCTCTCTTTCTCTCTCTCTCTCTCTCTCTCTCTCGCTTCCATCTCTCTCTCTCTCTCATTCTCTTTCCATCTCTCTTTCTTCTCTTTCACTCTTTTTACATCCCTCTCTCTCTCTCTCTCTCTCTCTCTCTCTCTCTCATGCGCGCTTTTTCTTTTTCTACATTCTCTCTCTCTCTCTCTCTCTCTCTCTCTCTCTCTCTCTCTCTCTCTCTCTCTGTCTGTCTGTCTGTCTCTCTCTGATTTTCTTTTTTCACGTTTTTTTTCTCTTTTGATTAAAAACCAAAGGTCTCTGGCTTTAACCCAATGATCTCTCTCTCTCTCTCTCTCTCTCTCCCGTCTGTCTGGCGGTTTCATTTTACTTTTTTTGCCTTCATTCTCTTTTGATTTAAATCCTACGTCTGCGGTCTAAACCTACTGATATTTCTCTCTCTCTCTCTCTCTCTCTCTCTCTCTCTCTCTCTCTCTCTCTCCTTATCTCGTGTTTTCTCTCTCTCTCTCTCTCTCTCTCCTCCTCTCCTTATCTCGTGTTTTCTCTCTCTCTCTCTCTCCACCTTTCTTTCTCTCTATTTTCCTTCTACAACTCTCCCTCTCTTTCTCTATATCTCTCTCTTTCCGTATCTCTCACTCCGATAAATTCTATTACGTCATCACTTTCTTTTCATTGCAATCCTAGGTCTATGAAACAAAGATCTCGACGGGGGTGAGATGCTCCAAAAGAAGAATGGTTTTTTCTCTCTTGCTCAGCATCAGCTGGCCTCATCCCACCCCCTATCCCGGCCCCCCACCAAAAATTATATATAATAAAACGGTTCAATGCTCCGCTTAATTTTTTTCGGCAATTCGGAATAACGTTAATATTTTTTTTCGCCCTATGTACGTAGAGGATAGAAATAAGGTTTTTGATACTCTAGAGGTTTTGTGTAGTTTTTACATATCATAGGTGTTCAATGTCTGTCTGTCTGTCTGTCTGTCTGTCTGTCTGTCTCTCTTCCCTCTCGCACACTTGTCTCGCACAAACACACGCATGCACATTGGAGTTATTCTGTAGTTTTATGTTTCATGAGTTTCTCTCTCTCTCTCTCTCTCTTTTTCTCTCTCTCTTTCTCTCTCTTTTGCATTGTATTTTTCATTTATTTGTACTCAGTAATCTCTCTCTCTCTCTCTCTCTCTCTCTCTTCAGTTTCCTCGACGTTTCAAACCAGTAGTCTGATTGACAAAGTTCGCGAACCGATGTGTTTGCCTAACAACAGGCAAAGGACTGACACAGTTCAAAGGACGATTAATCCACTTGTAATTCCACATAATCATAATGTGATTGGATTCAGTCCTCTGGTCCTTTAAGTGGACTTTTTCCTCGCTCTCTAAAGCTCTCTCGTGTACTGGGTTATTACTCACAGTAGAAATAGTTACCAGAAAATAAATCGGAAGAAATTGTTTGTCTGGGACAGATGTAATTTAGGCATCTGATTAGTGACGTGCAAAAGAAAATATTTTTTTTAACTCGACGCCTCGTAAATAAAAACCTTTCATTTGGAGCATTGAAGTGATGGTTCTGGATATATCTAGGAGCCACTAGATATAGAAACCTTCCTTGTAGATATCTATATGACATTCATAGTTCAAAAGTCGTGTTCAGCAGAGCGCTAGAAAGATTCATACAAGAAATTAGATTTGTAATTTTGGTAGAATACCTCTTTTTATAAACTTCGCCATATCTTCCCATATTCATCATCCTTTTCATAGAAAGGTTTGATAAGAAATATTCTTATATTTTTATGGGTTAGATTATCATACATTACTGTTATGTTAATGAAAAATAAAAGTGATAAATATCAGCAAAACAGTGAAACATTTTCATTCACAGAGTGTCGGGTCAAAAAGAAATCATTTACTTTTCCAAATCCCTGCTCAATTATCTGTTCCACATAACAACTATCTTTCACCGATAAACAATTCTATTTTGTAATTTCTCTGGTAGCTATTTTCACCGTGGGTCATTATCCAGTACACGGAAGAGCTTTAAAAAAAAAAAGAGAGACAAAGTTCACTTAAAAAGAGCAGAGGACCGAATCCAATCACATTATGATTATGGATGATTGTAAGTGGATTAATGGTCCTTTGAACTGTGTGAGGGAAACTCATCGGTTCGGGAATTTTTTTTTAATCAGGCTGTTGATTTAAAAAGTTGCGGAAACTGTGGAGAGAGAGAGAGAGAGAGAGAGAGAGAGAGAGAGAGAGAGAGAGAGAGAGAGAGAGCTGAGTACAAACGAAATAAAAAGCAAGGCAAAAGAGACATAATGTTATTTTAGATCTTTTAAGTAGACAACACAACAATGATTTTGTTAGTCAGTTTTTAATAAACTTTATATATATGTATATATATATATATATATTTTCATATATATTTATAAACATGAGATGAGGGCAGTAGAAACAGACTGGTACAGTGGTCTTCAAACTGTGGGCCATGAATTGGCTGATTATTTATCAGTTGGGCCACGGACAAAATAATGTAGAATTTAAATTGAAGTAAACAATATACAAAAGAAAAAATAAAAGTATATTTTATTCTACCAGGACCTATAATTATAAATAAGGAGCATATGTAAAAAATATGGAAATAGATATATTTTCTTGTTCTCATTCTATCCCAGTAATTGTTCACTAGTTAATTTTGAGATCATGAAAATGTTCATGAAAAGATTCTGAGCATAAATTTTGTATATTGTATATTTTGAATTGATAGTAATAACATGTAATAAGATTCCAGTTCTAGGAACTATATGTTCTATTTTGAACTTATCAGTTCCTATTCTAAATCGGAAGTAGTGGGCGATGGGTATTTGGATATATCTAAAGTAGGCCATGACTTCAAAATGTTTGAAGACCACTGGTGGTACACAAAAACATCTTTATTTGTGTCGACGTTTCAAGGAAACTAGTCTCATTTCCAAGGCAGCAAAAAAGAATAATTAGTGGATTATAAACACGTATAAATTATGCAAAAATCCTTTTTAAAAACATAGTATAATATTTTGTATAATTTGTATAATTTAGATGTATTTATAATCCACAATATTTATTCTTTTATTGCAGCCTTGATATTAGGTTAACGTAAAATTATTATTACTTTTGTTGGTTTAAATCAGCCTTGTTTACATTTAGTTAACTTTTTGCTGAGTATGTTTGCTCTTGCGTTTCCGTAAAGTTAAGTGGCTTGCGATCGTTTGTCAGTGTTTTTGCGCCTCCTCCTCCTCCTTTGTGTATTAGTGAACTATCGTTTTAACGATTGTTTTATTCTTTTGCTTTGAGTGTTTATAAACACTAGGAAGGTGATGAGTGGACATGGTGGACCGGTCAACGGCAGTTCGGGTCTTGACAAGCTCTCACCAGGTGTTGTTGTCACCTGCGACCTTCTCACTGCAGTGGGGAGTTTCGCAGAGGCTGTCATCTGCGATCGCTGATTCTGCCCCTTTTTCCCGTCGGAGGATTTTGACGGGAAAACCAGTGTCGTCGCTGTATCCCGGCACTGGATTTTGGATTTACCTGCCGTGCTATCCATTTTCCTCCAGCTGCTGTATACGGGAGTGAGAGCAACCTGGCTCGTTAGGTGACAAGTAGGGAGGGTGCCGCCAGGTAAGACGAATTATCGTTCCTCTTCCCTCGGGACAATGTGTGGCCCGTTTGTACCTGGCGTACAGTATTTGCTCTTCTATTAGCAGTTTGGATTGACCACGGCCAAGGATTCAACCCCTTTTCTGATACTTCACTGAAGGTGAAGTTATATACTTTTGGTAATTTTGATATTGGTTTATATATATATATATATTATATATATATCTATATATATATATATATATATATATATATACACATTTACACGTATATGTTGTACTATTTGATACTCTTGAGTTGGTATTTAGTGGACTGAATTCCACATTGCTTAGCTTTTTGTTATAGGTAGGAGTATTAAGGTTTTCCTTGTTTTCATCTCCTACTTCTTTCTACCTTTTTATTATTAGGATATTAATATTTTGGCTAGCCTTATTTGGATCCACTTTGTTATACATTAAGTATGCTCTCTCTCTTGATTAGGGCTTAGTGTATTAGCTTCACGGTAAATTGAGAGATCCCGCGAACCATGTATTTGTTCTCTTGATTTTTCTGTGCAATTAGGTATATTTAATCTCACAAGGTTGATTTAAGTCATTTTCGAGTTTATAATAAATAGTGTAAAGTTTTCTTGAGTTCCTGTTTCCGTCCTTCCTTGTCCCTGAGGTACAGGTACTGACTGCAATCCTTGTGAATATAAAGACCTAAAAAAAACCTGTATTGGAACCCTGGGAGGTTGTAACACTTGAAAATATGAAAATGAGTCTAGTCGTTTTGAAACGGCGGCACAAATAAAGACTTTTGTGTGTGTACCAATCTGTTTCCACTGCACTCATCTCTTCATATCGGATTGATTAGCTATCCTGCATGTATCATATTTATGAACATACAGACATATATCTATCTGTACCCATCTTCTTCCCCATCGTTATCCCTACACTAAGTGGTCGGTTGCTTGATGCGTCTTTACTTACAATATCAGGCAAGGTATATTATTTGGCAAAGGAGTTCTATGACCGCATGCTCTTGCTGTTATCAACCACAGTTATTGGTGGCGGGCCTCGCCTTTGACAAAAGGTAAGACTGCAAGGCAGCAGTTTCCACAGTTATTGGCGGCAGGCCTCGCCTTTGACAAATAGGTAACGACTGCAAGGCAAGCAGTTTTTCACAGTTTTTTTTTATTGCAGGTTTTTTTTTTTTGGGCCTCGCCCTTTGAACAATTAAGGTAAGACTGGCACAGAAGCAGTTTCACAGGTATTGGGCCGGGCGGGCTCGCCTTTTGACAATAAGGTAGGACCTGCAAGGAAGCAGTTTTTTCACGCCTTTGTTCACTTGGCGGCGGGTGGGCCTCGCCCTTTGGACAAATAAGGTAAGACTCAAGGAAGCAAGGTTTTCACAGTTCAATTGGCGAGCTTTTGGGGGGCCTTTCCTTGACAAAAAACAGTTAGACTTGGCAAGGCAGCAGTTTTATACCAGGTGATTGGCCGGGGGGCCTCGACCTTTGACAATAAGGTAAGACTGCAAGGAAGGCAGTTTTCACAGTTATTTGGCGGCGGCCGGGCCTTTCCGCTTTGGACAAAAAAAGTAAGACTGCAATAGGCCGCAGTTTTCACAGTTTTAGTCGGCGGCGGGCATAGGCCTACCACTGTTTGACAAATTAAGGTAAGATGCAGGAAGCAGTTTTCACCAGGTTATTGGAGGTGGGCCCTCCCGACCCTTTGACAATAAGGTAAGACTGCAAGGGAAAGCAAAGCAGTTTCACATTTATTGGCGGAGGGGCCTTTTTTCGCCTTGACAATAAGGTTAAGGACTGCAAGAAGCAGTTTTCCACAGTTAAGGGGGGGGTTGGATTGGCCGGCGGGGCCTCGCCTTTGACAAAAAAGTAAGGACTGCAAGGCAGGCAGTTATGTTTTCACAGTTTATTTGGCGGCGGGGGCCTCGCCTTTGAACAATAAGGAAGGGATGCAAGAGAAGCAGTGTTTCACACGGTTTATTGGCGGAGCCGGCCTTTTCGCCTTTGACAGAAAAGTTAAGACTTGGCCAATGCAGCAGTTCAAGGGTTATTGGCTGCGGCGCCTCGCCTTTGACAATGTAAGGTAAGACTGCAAGGAAGCAGTTCAAGTTTTATTGGCGCGGGCCTTCCGCCTTTGACAATAAAGGGTTAAGACTTGGCAAGGAAGCCCACCGGCCTTTCCACCAACGTTATTGGCGGTTGGCCTGCCTTGACCAAATACCAGGTAAGACTGCAAGGAAGCAGTTTTTTAACAGTTTATTGGAGGGGGCCTCGCCTTCCGACATAAGGTTAGGGACTTGGCAAGGCAAGGCCGTTTTCCCAGTTATTGCCGGGAGGGCTTCGCCTTTGACAAAAAATAAGGTAAGACTGCAAGGCAGCCAGTTTTTCCCCCCCAAAAAAACCCAAGGGTTTAATTGGCGGCGGGCCTCGCCTTTAGACAATAAGGTAGACAGCAACGGAAGCGTTTTCCACAGTTATTGGCGGTGGGCCTCGCCTTTGACAATAAGGTAAGACTGCAAGGCAGCAGTTTTCACAGTTATTGGCGGTGGGCCCGGGCCTTTGCAATAAGGTAAGACCTTTGCCAAGCAGCAAAAGTTTCACAGTGATTGGCGGTGGCCTCGCCTTTGAACAAAGGTTTAAGACGCAAGGAAGCAGTTTTCACAGTTTATTGGCGGTTTGGCCCGCCTTTGACAATTTAAGGGTTAAGACTTGCAAGGAAGCAGGTTGCCACAGTTATGGCGGTGGGCCTTTCGCCTTTGACAATAAGGTAAGACTGCAAGGCAGCAGTTTTCACAGTTATTGGCGGCGGGCCTCGCCTTTGACAAAAAGGTAAGACTGCAAGGAAGCAGTTTTCACAGTTATTGGCGGTGGGCCTCGCCTTTGACAATAAGGTAAGACTGCAAGGAAGCAGTTTTCACAGTTATTGGCGGTGGGCCTCGCCTTTGACAATAAGGTAAGAATGCCAAGGCAAGGCACGTTTTCAACAGTATTGGCGGCGGGCCTCGCCGTTGCACAAAAAAGTTTTAAGACGCAAGGCAGCAGTTTTCACAGTTAGGTGGCGGCGGGTCCTCGCCTTTGACCAAAAAAAAAGACTTTGCAAGGCAAGCAGTTTCAACAGGTTAATTGCCGGTGGGCTCGCTTTGAACCCTAGGTAAGACTGCAAGGAACAGTTTTTCACCGGTTTGGCGGGGACTCGCTTTTGGACAATAAGGGTAGATGCAAGGGCCAGCAGTTTCAAGGCCATTTGGAGGTGGGCCTCGCCTTTGACAATAAGGTAAGACTGCAAGGCAGCAGTTTTCACAGTTATTGGCGGCGGTGTCCGCCTCTTTGACCAAAAAAGTTAAGACTGCAAGGCAAGCAGTTCAACAGGTTTATGGCTGTGGGCCTGCTTTGACAATAAGGTAAGACTGCAAGGCAAGCCAGGTTTTCACATCTATTGGCGGTGGGCCTCGCCTTTGACAAATTAGGTAGACTGGCAAGGCAGCAGTTTTCACAGGTTATTGGGCGGCGGCCTCGCCCTTTGACAATAAGGTAAGACTGCAAAGGAAGCAGTTTCACAGTTTTTTTTTATTGGGGGGGGGCCTGTGCCCTTTGCCAATAAGGTAGGACTGGCACGGACGCCGTTTTCCCAGTTCTTGGCGGCGGGCTCGGCCTCTTTTTACCACACAGTACCGTTTGACTGCAAGGAGCCCGTTCACAGGCATCGGCAACCCCCTGCGAGGGCCGCCTTGCCAATCAGGTAAAGACTGCCAGGAAGCAGTTTTTCACAGCTTACCAACCCCACGCAGGTTGGGCCTCGGCCTTTTGGCCACTCAGGTCCACGACTTGCACGGAAGCGTTTTCCCCGTTATTGGCCGGGGGCCTGCTTTGCCACCACATGTAGTGTACAGCCTGGCAACGACCCCCCACCGGACCCCCTCCCTCTAGGAGCCAGCGCCCAGCTTTTTGGACCCGAAGCATTCTCGTTCTACTTGGGTGGGACCTCGCCAGATTCAGGTGGGCTTCGCTGACAATAAACAATAGGAATGCGGTAAGGACTGCCGGCAAGGCAAGTTTCACAGCTTTTCTATTAACTGTATGGCGGCTTGGACCTTGCGGCATGGGTGGCCGAAAGTAACGTTTGCCACGCTTGAGCAACATCAACTTTCACAGGCACGTTTTATCAGTTATTGCGAGCGGGGGCCTACGCTGTCAAATTTTGGACAATAAAGTAAGGGACTGCAATGTTTGAAGCAGGTTCCATTTTTCAGTTTATTCTGTCGGCGGGTCCGGGGCGGGCCCTCTTGACAAAATTAAGTAAGATGAAATGATGGAGCCATTTAGATTCAAGCACTATGGACGGATTGTGTCTATTAGAGCGTCGGGAAGGGAGGCCGCATTTTATTGACAATAAGGAAGGCCGCAAAGGAAGCAGCTTTATTTCACAGTCATTGGCGGGGGCCTCGCCTTTGACAATAAGGTAAAGACTGCAAGGAAGCAGTTTTACAACAGTTTTATTGGCGTTGGGTCCTCTCCTTGACAATAAGGGTTAAGACTTTGCAAGGGAGGCAGTTTCTCACAGGGTTATTGGCCGGCGGGCTCGCCTTTGACAAAAAGTAAGGACTGCAAGGCAGCAGTTTTCACTGATTATTGGCGGTGGGCCTCGCCTTTGCAATAAGGTAGACTGGCAAGGAAAAGCAGTTTTTCACAGTTATTGGCGGCGGGCCTCGCCTTTGACAAAAATAAGGTTAGACTGGCAAGGAAGCGTTTTTCCAGTTATTGGCGGCGGGTCTCGCCTTTGACAAAAAAGTTTTAAGGACTGCAAGGCAGGCAGTTTTTCACAGTTATTGGCGGTGGGCCTCGGGCCTTTGACAATAAGGACAGACTGCAAGAACAGGTTTTTCACAGTTATTGGCGGCGGGGGCCTCGCCGTTGACAATGAATGTAGACTGCAAGGCATCATTTCACAGTTTATGGCGTGGGCCTCGCTTTGGACAATAAGTAAACTGCAAGAGCATGTTCACAGTTATGGCGTGGCCTCGCCTTTGACAATAAGGTAAGACTGCAGCAGCAGTTTCCCACAAGTTATTTGGTCGGCGTCCTCGCCTTTGACATAAGGTCCTACCTGCAGGCCGCAGTTTTCACAGTTATTGGGCGGTGGGCCTCGCCTTTGACAATCAGGAAGACTGCAAGGAGAAGCAGTTTTCACAGTTTTATTCGGCGGCGGGCCTAGCCCTTTGACAAAAAAGTTTAAGACTTTGGCAAGGCAGCAGTTTCACCAATGGGTTTTGGCCGTGGGCCCGCCTTTGACAATAAGGTAATAAGACTGCGGGAAGGCAAGTTTTCACAGTTTTATTGGCGGCGGCCTTCGGCCGTTGTACAATTAAGGTTAAGACTGCAGGAAGCAGGTTTTCCACAGTTATTGGCGCCGGGTTTCGGCCTTTGACAAAAAAAGTAAGGACTGAAGGCAGAAACAGTTTTTCACAGTTATGGCGGTGGCCGCGCCTTTGAACATAGGTAAGACTGCAAGGAAGCAGTTTTCACAGTTATTTGGCGGTGGGCCGCCTTTTGACAATAAGGTAAGACCTTTGCAAGCAAGCAGTTTTCAACAGGTTTAATTGGGGTGGCCTCGCTTGACAATAAGGTAGACTGCAAGGCAGCAGTTTTTCACAGTTATTGGCGGGTGGGCTCGGGCCTTTGACCCAATAAGGTAAGACTGCCAAGGCAGCAGTTTTAACAGTATTGGCGGCGGCCTCGCTTTGGAAAAACAATAGGTAAGACTGCAAGGCAGCAGGTTTCAACAGGTTATTGGCGGTGGGCCTCGCCTTTTGACAATAAGGTAAGACTGAAGGCAAGGCAGTTTTCACAGTTTTTTTATTGGCGAGTGGGACTCGATTTGACAATTAAGGTTAAGGAGCTGGCAAGGCAGCCAGTTCACAGGGTTATTGCCGGCGGGCCTCGCCCTTTGGCAATTAATGTAAGGGACTGCAAGGAAGCAGTTTTCAACAGTTATTGGGGCGGGTCTCGCCTTTGAAACAAAAATAGGTAAGACTGAATAGCAGAGTTTTCACAGTTATTTGCGGTCGGGCCTCGCCTTTGAAACAATAAGTAAAAAAAAAAAGGGGGGACTGCAATCAAGGAAGCAGTTTTAAGTTTTCACAGTTATTGGCGGCGGGCCTCGGGCCTTTGACCAATTAAGTTTAAGACTGCAAGGCAGTAGGTTTTCAAAGTTATTGGCGGGGGCCTCGCCTTGAACAAGGAAGGTTAAGACGGCAAGGCAGCAGTTTTCACAGGTTATTGGGGTGGTGGGCCTCGGCCTTTTGACAATTAAGGTAAGACTGCAAGGGCCAGCAGTTTTCACAGTTATTCGGCGCAGGCCTCGACTTTGACAATAAGGAAGAATGCAAGGCAGAGTTTCACAGTTATTGGCGGTGGGCCTCGCCTTTGAGAACAAACAGGACTGTAAGGCAGCAGTTTCCACAGTTATTGGCAAGGCGGCTTTGCCTTTGACAAAAAAGGTAAGACTGCAGGCAGCAGTTTTCCACAGTTATGGCAGTGGCCTCGCCTTCGGACCAAAAAATAAGACTGTAAGGCCAGCAGTTTAGCAGTTTCCACAGTTCAATTGGGCAGTGGCAATCGCCTTTGACCAAAAGTAAGACTGCAAAAGGCAGCGTTTCCACAGTTTTATTAGGCGGCGGGCCTCGCCTTTGACAAAAAATAAGGACGTAAGGCCGCAGTTGGCCACAGGTTATGGGCCAGCGGGCCTTGCCTATCTTTGAAAAAAGTTAAGACTGCAAAAAGGCAGCAGGTTCCAACAGTTTTGGCAGCGGCCTTCGGCCTTTGAACAAAAAAAAAGGACTGAGGGCAGCAGTTTTTCCACAGTTATTGGCAGGCCGGGCCTCGGCCTTTGACAAAAAGGTAAGACTGCAAGCAGCAGTTTCCACAGGTTAATGGCGGCTGGCTTTGCCTTTGACAAAAAGGTAGACAAGCAAGGCAGCAAGGTTCCACAGTTAATTGGCGGCGGGCCTCGCCTTTTTACAAAAAATAAGACTGCAAGGCAGCAGTTTCCACAGTTATTGGCGGCGGGCCTCGCCTTGACCAACAAAAGGTTAAGACTTGCAAGGCAGCCAGTTTTCCACAGGTTATGGGCCGGCGGCCTCGCCTTTGACAATAAGGTTAAGGACTTAACAAGGCAGCAAGGTTTCCACAGTTATTGGCAAGGCGGCCCTGCCTTTGAACAAAAATAAGACTGTAAGGCAGCAGTTTCCACCAGTTATTGGCAGTGGGCTCGGCCTCCTTTGACCAAAAAAAGGTTAAGGACTGCAAGGCAGTAAGGTTTTCCCCCCCCCAAAAAAAAAAAACCCCCCACCCCCCCCCCCCAAAAAGGGGGTTATTGCGGTGGGCCTCGCCTTGAACAAAAAAAAGGAACTGTAAGGCAGGCAGTTTTCCACAGTTAATTGCCAGGTGGCCTCGGGCCTTTGACAAAAAAGGTAAGACTGCCAAGCAGCAGTTTCCACCAGGTATTGGCGGCGGGCCTCGCCTTTGAAAAACAAAAATAAGGACTGTAAGCAGCAGTTTCCAACCAGTTTATTGGGCAAGGGCGGGCTTTGCCTTTGACAAAAAGTAGACGCAAGGCAGCAGTTTCCACAGTATGGCAGCGCCTTCGCCTTTGACAAAAAATAAGACTTGTAAGGCAGCAGTTCCACAGGATTGCAGGGGCCTAGGGCCTTTGAAAAAGGTAAGACGCAAGCAGCAGTTTCCACAGTAGTTAATGCGGCGGCTCGCCTTTGACAAAAAATAAGACTGTAAGGCAGCAGTTTCCACAGTTATTGGCAGCGGGCTTTGCCTTTGACAAAAAGGTAAGACTGCAAGGCAGCAGTTTCCACAGTTATTGGCAGCGGCCCTCGCCTTTGACAAAAAATAAGACTGTAAGGCAGCAGTTTCCACAGTTATTGGCAGCGGGCCTCGCCTTTGACAAAAAGGTAAGACTGCAAGGCAGCAGTTTCCACAGTTATTGGCGGCTGGCTTTGCCTTTGACAAAAAGGTAAGACTGCAAGGCAGCAGTTTCCACAGCTATGCGCGGATTGGCTTTGCCTTTGTTTAACAAAAGGTAAGACTGCAAGGCATGACAGTTCCACAGTATTGCGGCAGGCCTCGCCTTTTTACAAAAAATAAGACTGCAAGGCAGCAGTTTCCACAGTTATTGGCGGCAGGCTTCGCCTTTGACAAAAAGGTAAGACTGCAAGGCAGCAGTTTCCACAGTTATTGGCGGCGGGCCTCGCCTTTGACAATAAGGTAAGACTACAAGGCAGCAGTTTCCACAGTTATTGGCAGCGGCCCTCGCCTTTGACAAAAAATAAGACTGTAAGGCAGCAGTTTCCACAGTTATTGGCAGCGGGCCTCGCCTTTGACAAAAAGGTAAGACTACAAGGCAGCAGTTTCCACAGTTATTGGCGGCGGGCCTCGCCTTTTTACAAAAAATAAGACTGCAAGGCAGCAGTTTCCACAGTTATTGGCGGCAGGCTTCGCCTTTGACAAAAAGGTAAGACTGCAAGGCAGCAGTTTCCACAGTTATTGGCGGCGGGCCTCGCCTTTGACAATAAGGTAAGACTACAAGGCAGCAGTTTCCACAGTTATTGGCAGCGGCCCTCGCCTTTGACAAAAAATAAGACTGTAAGGCAGCAGTTTCCACAGTTATTGGACAGCGCCTGGCCTCGCCTGACCAAAAGGTAAGACTGCATAGCAGCAGTTTCCACAGTTATTGGCACGGGGGCCTCGCCCTTTTTACAAAAAATAAGACTGCAAGGCAGCAGTTTCCACAGTTATTGGCGGTGGGCCTCGCCTTTTTACAAAAAATAAGACTGCAAGGCAGCAGTTTCCACAGTTATTGGCGGCGGGCCTCGCCTTTTTACAAAAAATAAGACTGCAAGGCAGCAGTTTCCACAGTTATTGGCGGCGGGCCTCGCCTTTTTACAAAAAATAAGACTGCAAGGCAGCAGTTTCCACAGTTATTGGCGGCGGGCCTCGCCTTTGACAAAAAGGTAAGACTGCAAGGCAGCAGTTTCCACCAGTTATGGCGGCGCGCCCGCTTCCTTTGACAATAAGGTAAGACTACAAGGCAGCAGTTTCCACAGTTATTGGCAGCGGCCCTCGCCTTTGACAAAAAATAAGACTGTAAGGCAGCAGTTTCCACAGTTATTGGCAGTGGGCCTCGCCTTTGACAAAAAGGTAAGACTGCAAGGCAGCAGTTTCCACAGTTATTGGCGGCGGGCCTCGCCTTTGACAAAAAATAAGACTGTAAGGCAGCAGTTTCCACAGTTATGGCAGTGGGCCTCGCCTTTTGACCCCCACAGGTAAGACTGCAAGGCAGCAGTTTCCACAGTTATTGGCGGCGGGCCTCGCCTTTGACAAAAAATAAGACTGTAAGGCAGCAGTTTCCACAGTTATTGGCAGCGGGCTTTGCCTTTGACAAAAAGGTAAGACTGCAAGGCAGCAGTTTCCACAGTTATTGGCAGCGGCCCTCGCCTTTGACAAAAAATAAGACTGTAAGGCAGCAGTTTCCACAGTTATTGGCAGTGGGCCTCGCCTTTGACAAAAAGGTAAGACTGCAAGGCAGCAGTTTCCACAGTTATTGGCGGCTGGCTTTGCCTTTGACAAAAAGGTAAGACTGCAAGGCAGCAGTTTCCACAGTTATTGGCGGCGGGCCTCGCCTTTTTACAAAAAATAAGACTGCAAGGCAGCAGTTTCCACAGTTATTGGCGGCGGGCCTCGCCTTTGACAAAAAGTAAGACTGCAAGGCAGCAGTTTCCACAGTTATTGGCGGCGGGCCTCGCCTTTGACAATAAGGTAAGACTATAAGGCAGCAGTTTCCACAGTTATTGGCAGCGGCCCTCGCCTTTGACAAAAAATAAGACTGTAAGGCAGCAGGTTTCCACAGTATTGGCGTGGGCCCTCGCATTGACCAAAAAGGGTAAGACTGGCAAGGCAGTAGTTTCAACAGTATGGCGGCGGGCCTCGCCTTTGCAATAAGGTAAGACTGCAAGGAAGCAGTTTTTTCACAGTTTATTGGCGGCCGGGCCTCGCCTTTGACAAAAAATAAGTTTAAGGACTTGGGCCAGGAAGCAAGTTTTCACAGTTATTGGCGGCGGGCCTCGCCTTTGACAATAAGGTAAGACTGCAAGGCAGCAGTTTTCACAGTTATTGGCGGTGGGCCTCGCCTTTGACAATAAGGTAAGACTGCAAGGCAGCAGTTTTCACAGTTATTGGCGGCGGGCCTCGCCTTTGACAATAAGGTAAGACTGCAAGGCAGCAGTTTTCACAGTTATTGGCGGTGGGCCTCGTTTGGCCTAAGGCCTGACAATGATTGGTCCGACTGAAGACAAGGCAGCAGTTTCACAGTTATTGGCGGTGGGCCCTCGCCTTTGACAAAAATAAGTAATTTTAGACTGCAAAGGCAGCCGTTTTTCACAGTTATTGGCGGCGGGCCTCGCCTTTGACAAAAAGTAAGACTGCAAGGCAGCAGTTTTCACAGTTATTGGCGGTGGGCCTCGCCTTTGACAATAAGGTAAGACTGCAAGGAAGCAGTTTTCACAGTTATTGGCGGCGGGCCTCGCCTTTGACAATAAGGTAAGACTGCAAGGCAGCAGTTTTTCACAGGTGGGGCCTTGGCCGACGGGCCTCGGCGGCGGGCCTCCCGCCTTTGCAATAAGGTAAGACTGCAAGGGCAGCAGTTTCACATGAATTGGCGGTGGGCCTGCCTTTGACAATAAGGTAAAGACTGATGCAGCAGTTTTTCACAGTTATGGCGGCGGGCCTCGCCTTTGACAAAAAAGTAAGTAACTGCAAGGCAGAAGTTTCCACAGTTATGGCAGTGGGCCTCGCCCTTTGACAAAAAGGTTTAAGGACTGGCAAGGGCCAGCAGTTTTCACAGTTATTGGCGGCGGGCCTCGCCTTTGACAAAAAAGTAAGACTGCAAGGCAGCAGTTTTCACAGTTATTGGCGGTGGGCCTCGCCTTTGACAATAAGGTAAGACTGCAAGGCAAGCAGTTTTCACAGTTATTGGCGGCGGGCCTCGCCTTTGACAAAAAGTAAGACTGCAATGGCAGCTGTTTCAACAGGTTAATTGGCGGCGGGCCTCGCCTTGACAAAAAAGTTTTAAGAGCAAGGAAGCAGTTTCACAGTTTTGGCGGGGAGGGGTCCTCGGCCGTTGACAAAAAAATAGTAAGACTGCAAGGCAGCAGTTTTCCACAGGGATTTTTGGCGGCGGGCCTCGGGGCCTTTGACAATAAGGTAAGACCTTTTGCAGGAAGCAAGTTTTCCAGGTTAATTGGCGGCGGGTCTCGCCTTTGACAAAAAAGGTAAGACTGCAAGGCAGCAGTTTTGTTTCACAGTTATGGCGGCGGGCCTCGCCCTTGACAATAACGTTAAGACCTTGGCAAGGAAGCAGTTTTCAACAGTTAATTGGCGGCGGGCCTCTCCTTGACATAAGGTAAGACTGCCAAGGGCAGCAGTTTTCCCAACAGTTTGTTGGCGGCGGGCCTCGCCTTTGACAAAAAAGTAAGACTGCAAGGCAGCAGTTTTCACAGTTATTGGCGGTGGGCCTCGCCTTTGACAAAAAGGTAAGACTGCAAGGCAGCAGTTTTCACAGTTATTGGCGGCGGGCCTCGCCTTTGACAAAAAAGTAAGACTGCAAGGCAGCAGTTTTCACAGTTATTGGCGGCGGGCCTCGCCTTTGACAAAAAAGTAAGACTGCAAGGAAGCAGTTTTCACAGTTATTGGCGGGGGCCCGCCGGACTTTCCCTTTGACAAAAAAGTAAGACTGCAAGGCAGGCAGTTTTCACAGTTATTGGTTTGGTGGACCTCGCCTTTTGACAATGAAGGTAAGACAGCAAGGAAGCAGTTTTCCACAGTTATTGGCGGCGGGCCCTAGCCTCTTTATACAAAAAATAAGACTGCAACGGCAGCAGTCAGGTCAGCAGTTTCCACAGTTATTGGCGGCGGGGGGGCCTCTCGCCCTTTGACAAAAAGGTAGACTGCAAGCAGCAGTTTCCACAGTTATTGGCGGCGGGCCTCCTCGCCTTGACAATAAGGTTTAGACCTACAAGGCCAGCGGTTTCCAACAGTATTGGCAGCGGCCCGCCTTTGACAAAAAATAAGACTGTAAGGCAGAAGGTTCCACAGTATTGGCAGCAGTGGGACTCGCCTTTGACAAAAAGGCTAGACGGCAATGGCAGCGAGCAGTTTCCAACAGTTATTGCGGCGGGCCTCGCGCCTTTGACAAAAAGGTAAGACTTCAAGACAGCAGTTTCCACAGTTATCGGTGGCAGGCCTCGCCTTTGACAAAAAGGTAAGACTTCAAGACAGCAGTTTCCACAGATTGGCCTGGCGGCTTTGCTTTGTCAAAAAATAGACTGTAAGGACAGCAGTTTCCACAGGTATTGGCATGCGGGCTTTGCCTTTGACAAAAAGGAAGACTGCACCAAGCAGCAGTTACACAGTTATTGGCAGCGGCCTCGCTTTGACAAATAAAATAAGGACTGTAAGGCAGCAGTCAGTTTCCACAGTTATGGCAGTCCAGTGGCTCGCCTTTGACAAACAGTAAGGAACTGCAAGGCAGCAGTTTCCACAGTATGGCACGGTTGGGCCCCGCCTCTTGACAATAAGGTAAGACTACAAGGCCAGCGAGTGTCCCAGTTATTGGCTCCAGCGGCCTTCGCCTTGACAAAAAAATAAAGACTGTAGGCAGCAGTTTTCCACGAGTTATTGGCCAGCGGGCCCCGCCTTTTTCGCCTTTGACAAAAAACAAAAAGGTAAGACTCGGCAAGGCAGCAGTTAAAGCCAGTTTCCACAGTTATTGGGCGGGCTCCTGGCCCTTGCCGTTTTTTTGTTTCTTTGACAAAAATTTGGATCAAAAAGGTAAGAACTGCACAAAGCAAACGGCCAGCTTCCGTAGCAAGGTTTCCATTAGGTTCAGGTTATTGGGGGCTCGGGGGGCCTTTAGGGGTGGGGCCAATCGGCCTTTTACAAAAAAAAGACTGCAAGGCCAGCAGTTTTCCACAGTTAATGGCCGGCGGGCCCGGGCCTTCCGCCCTCTTTGACAAAAAGGTAAATAAGACTGTCAAGGAGGCAGCAGTTTGCCAAGCAGTTTCCACAGTTATGGCAGGTGGGTGCGGGCCTCGCCTTTGACAAAAAATAAGGTAAGACTTACAAGGCAAGGCAGTAGCAGTTTAGCCAAAGTAGCAGGTTTCCACAGTTATTGGCAGGCGGGCCCTCTTGCCTTTTGACAAAAAATAAGACTTGTAAGGCCAGCAGTTTCCAGTTTCCACGGTTATTGGCAGTGGGCCTCGCCTTTGACAAAAAAGGTAAGACTGAAGGCAAGGTAAATTTCCACAGCGTTATTGCGGCGGGCCTTTCCGCCTTGACCAAAAAAATAAGCCTTTTGTAATGGCAGGAGGGTTTTCCCACAGTTCTTGCCAGTGGGACTCCTCCTTGGACAAAAAATAAGACTGTAAGGCAGCAGTTTCCTTCCACAGTTATTGGCGGCGGGCCTTTCGACCTTTGACAAAAAAAGGTAAGACTGTTAAGGGCAGCAGTTTCACACAGTTAATTGGCAGCGGGCCCTCTTTGCTTTGACAAAAAAGGTAAGAACTGTAAGTAGGCAGTTTCCCACAGTTATTGGCAGCTGGGCCATCGCCCTTTGACAAAAAAGTAAGTGACTGTAAGGCAGCAGTTTTCCACAGGTTATTGGCGTGGGCCTCGCCTTTGACAAAAAGGTAAGATAGCAAAGGCAGCAGAGTTTCCACCAGGATTATGGCGGCGGGCCTCGCCACTTTGACAAAAAAATAAGAACTTTGCAAGGCAGCAGTTTCCACAGTTATTGGTCAGGCGGGCCTTCGCCTTCCTTTGACAAAAAGGTAAGACTGCAAGGCAGCAGTTTGTCCACAGTTATTGGGCTGGCGGGCCTGACCTTTGACAAAAAATAAGGACTGTAACGGGCAGCAGTTTCCACAGTTAATTGGCAGGAGGCCATCGGCCTTTGACAAAAAAGTTAAGACTGGCCAAGGCAGCAGTTTCCACAGGTTATGGCCGGCTGGCTTTGCCCTTTTGACAAAAAAGGTAAGACTGTAAGGCAAGCCAGTTTCCAACAGTTATTGGTGGCTGGTGGGCCTTTCGCCTTTGACAAAAAAGGTAAGACTGCAAGGCAAGTAGTTTCCAACAGTTAATTGGCGGCGGGCTGGCCTCCCTTTTTGAAAAAATAAAAAATAAGGACTGGTAAGGCAGCCAGTTTCCACAGTTATTGGCAGGGCCTTCGCCTTTGACAAAAAGGTAAGACTGCAAGGCAGCAGTTTCCACAGTTATTGGCGGCGGGCCTCGCCTTTGACAAAAAATAAGGTAGACGGTAACAAGGCAGCTAGTTTCCACAGTTATTGGGCAGCTAGGGCCCTTTCGCCCTTTGACAAAAAAAGGTAAGACTGTAAGGTGCAGCAGTTTCCACAGGTATTGGCAGCGGGGCCCTCGCCTTTGACAAAAAAGGTAAAAAGACTAACAAGGCAGCAGTTTTCCACAGTAATGGCGGCAGGCCTGCCTTTTTACAAAAAATAAGACCTGCCAAAGGCAGTTAGTTTTGGCAAATTTATTGGCGGCCAAGGGGTGCTTTTTTCCCGCCCCCTTTTTGACAAAAACAAGGTAAGAACTGCAAGGCAGCAGTTTCCACAGTTATTGGCGGCGGGCCTCGCCTTTGACAAAAAAATAAGGTAAGACTTGTCAATGGCAGCAGTTTCCAACAGTTATTGGCAAGCGGCCCCTTCGCCACTTTGACAAAAAAGGTAAGAACTGTAAGGCAGCAGGTTTACCACAGTTGATTGGCAGCGGCCCTCGCCTGTTTGACCAAAAAAGGTAAGACTGTAAGGCAAGCAGTTTACAACAGTTAATTGGCAGGGCGGGCCTCGCCTTTGATTTTTACAAAAAAGGTAAGACTGCAACGGCAGGCAGTTTCCACAGGTTTATTGGCGGTGGGCCTGTGCCTTTTTGACAAAAAAGGTAAGACTGCAAGGCGCAGTTCCAGTTTCCCAGTTATTGGCTGGTATGGCCTTTGCCTTTTTGACAAAAAAAGGTAAGGATCTGCAAGGCCAGCAGTTTCCACAGTTATTGGTGGGCTGGGCAGGCCTCGCCTTTTACAAAAAAGTAAGACTGCAACGGCAGCAGTTTCCTCCACAGTTTATTGCGGGCAGGCCTTCGCCTTTGACAAAAAAAGGTTAAGGGGGACTTGCCAAGGCAGCAGTTTCCACAGTTATTGGCAGGGCAGGGCCTCGCCATTTGGGACAATAAAGGTAAGACTACAAGGCAGCAGTTTCCACAGTTTATGGCAGCGGCCCTCGCCTTTGGACAAAAAATAAGACTGGTAAGGCGGCAGCAGTTTTCCACAGTTTTATTGGCAGTTTCGGGCCTTCCCCGACTTGGACAAAAAGGTAAGTAAGGACTGCAAAGGCAAGCAGTTTGTCCACAGTTATTGGCGGCAGGGCCTTCGACCCTTTTGACAAAAAATTAAGACTGTAAGGCAGCCAGTTTCCAACAGGTTGATTGGCGGTAGGGCCTTCGCCCTTTGACAAAAAAGGTAAGACTGCAAGGCAGCAGTTTTCCCAAGTATTGGTGGCAGGACTTCGGCCTTTGGAAAAAAAATAAAGGGACCTCGTAAGGCCTTTGCAGTTTCAACAGTAAATTGGCAAGCGGGCTTGCCTTTGACAAAAAGGTAAGACTGCAAGGCAGCAGGTTTCCAACAGTTATCGGCAGCGGGCCCTCGCCTTTGACAAAAACAAATAAGACTGGTTTAAGGCAGGCAGTTTCCACAGTTATTGGCAGTGGGCCTTCGCCTTTGACCTAAAAAGGTAAGACTGCAAGGTCTAGCCAAGTTTATTCCACAGTTATTGGCCGGCGGGCCTCGCCTTTTGACAAAAAAGTAAGACTGCCAAAAGGCAGGCAGTTTCCACAGGTTATTGGCAGGTGGGCCTCGCCCTTTTTACAAAAAATAAGACTGCAAAGGCAAGCAGTTTTCCACAGTTATTGGCGGCGGGCCTCGCCTTTGTACAAAAAAAAGGTATACTGCAAGGCAGCAGTTTCCACAGGTTATTGGCGGCGGGCCTCGCCTTTGACAAAAAATAAGGTAAGATATGAAAGGGTGCAGCAGTTTCCCACAGGTTTGATTGGGCGGCGCGGCCTCGCCTTTGACAAAAAAGGTAAGACTGTAAGGCAGCAGTTTCCTACAGTTATTGGCAGGGGGTGGGCCTCGGGCCTTTGACAAAAAGGTTAAGATGGGGGCAATGGCAAGTAGTTTCAACAGTTATTGGCGGCGGGCCTCGTCCTTGGACCCAAAAAATAAGACTGTTAAGGCCAGGCAGTTTCACAAAGTTATTGGCCAGTGGGACCTACGCCTTTTGACAAAAAAGGATAAGACTGTAAGGCAGCAGTTTCCAACAAGTTATTGGCGGCGTGGGCCTCGCCTTTGACCAAAAAAGTAAGGACCTGTACGAAGGCTCGCAGTTTCCACAGTTATTGGCAGGCGGGCCTAGCCTTTGAACAAAAAAGGTAAGACTGTAAAGGCCAGCAGTTTAGTTCCACCAGTTATGGCGGCGGGCCTGGGCCTTGACATAAGGTAAGACTTGCTAAGGCCAAAAACAGGTTCCCAAACAGTTTGGCAATGGTGGGCCTCGCCTTGACAAAAAGGTAGACTGGCAAGGCAGCAGTTTCCACAGTTATTGGCGGCGGGCCTTCTCCTTTGACAAAAAATAAGACTGGTAAGGACAGCAGTTTCCACCAGTTATTGCCAGTGGGCCTAGCCTTATGGACAAAAAAGGTAAGGACTATGCAAGGCAGCAGTTTCCACAGTTATTGGTCAGGCGGGCCCTCGCCTTTGACAAAAAAAATAAGACTGTAAGGCAGCAAGCAGTTTCCACCAGTTTGGGCTTAGGGGCGGGCCTTTCGCCTTTGACAAAAAAGGTTAAGTACTTGTAAGCAAGCAGTTTCCACAGTTATTGGCGCGAGGGGCCCTTTCGCCCTATTGACAAAAAAGGTAAGAAGGTAAGGCAGCAGTTTCCAACAGTTAATTGGCAGGTGGGCCTTTGCCGTTTGGACAAAAAAGTAAGACTGTAAGGCAGCAGTTCCAGAGTTATTGGCGGCGGGCTGCTTTGCCTTTTGACAAAAAAATAAGGTAAGACGTTACAAGCAGCACAGCAGTTTCCACAGTTATTCGGCAGCGCCCGCCCGTCGCCTTTTTTGACAAAAAACAATAAGGACCTGTAAGGCAGCAGTTTCCAACAGTTATGGCAGGCGTGGGCCTTCGCCTTTGACAAAAAAAAGGTAAGACTGCAACGGCCAAGCCAGTTTCCACAGTTAATTGGCGGCTCGGGCCTTTCGACCTTTAGGACAAAAAGGTAAGATACAAGTGGCCAAGGCAGTTTCCATTTTCCAAGGTTATTGGCGGCAGGGCCTCGACCTTTTTACAAAAAAATAAGACTGCAAGGCAGCAAGCAGTTTCCACAGTTGATTGGCAGGCCAGGGCTTCGCCTTTGACAAAAACAGGTTAAAGGACTGCAACGGCAGCAGTTCCACAGTTAGTTCGGCGGCGGGGTCCTTCGCCTTTTTGACCAAAAAATCGGACTAAGACCAAGGCAATCAGTTGTTTCCACAGTTCTTGGCAGGTGGGCCCTCGCCTTTTTGACAAAAAATAAGACTGTAAGGCAGACAGTTTCCACAGTTATTGGCAGGCGGTGGCCTTCGCCTTTGTTTACAAAAAAAGGTAAGACTACCAAGCAGCAGGTTTCCACAAGTATTGGCCGGGGCAGGGCCTCGCCTTTTGTTACAAAAAAATAAGACTGCAAGGGCAGCAGGTTTACACCAGGTTATTGGCGGGCAGGGCCTTCGCCCTTTGGACAAAAAGGTAAGACTGCAAATGCAGCAGTTTCCACAGTATTGGGCGGCGGGCCTCGACCTTTTGACAATGAACGGTAAGGACTACAAGGCAGCAGTTTCCACAGTTATTGGCAGCGGCCCTTCGCCTCCTTTGACAAAAAAAATTAAGACTTCTGTAACGGCAGCAGTTTTCCACAGTTATTGGCAGTGGGCCTCGCCTTTGACCAAAAAAGGTAAGACTGCCAAGGCAAGCAGTTTCCAGTTTCCCAGTTATTGCGGCGGGCCTCGCCTTTTTTGACAAAAAAAATAAGACTTGTAAGGGACAGCAGGTTTCCACAGTTTATTGGCAGGGTTTTGGGGCCTCGCATTTTTGACAAAAAAGGTAAGACTGCAAGGCAGGCCAGTTTCCACAGTTATTTGGCGGCGGGCCTCGCCTTTTTTCACAAAAAAAATAAGAACTGGGTAGCAGCAGTTTCACGGTTATCGGCAGGGGCTTGCACTTGACAAACAAGGTTTAGACCTGCAAGGCCAGCAGTTTCACAGTATTGGCGGCGGGGCCTTTGCCTTGACCACAAAAATAAGACGTTTAAGCAGCAGCAGTTTCCACAAAAAAGTTAATGGCAGCGGGCCTTGCCCTTGACAAAAAGGTAACGGACTTCAAGGGCAGGCAGTTTCCAACAGTTATTGGCGGCGGGCTCTGGGCCTTTGACAAAAAAATCGACCCTTTTGTAAGGCAAAAAGGCAGTTTCCCACAGTTATTGGCGGGGGCTTTGCCTTTGAATAAAAATAAGACTGTAAGGCAGCAGTTTCCACAGTTATTGGCAGGCGGGCCCTCGCCTTTGACAAAAAAAAATTAAAAGGACCTTGACGTGCTTAACTGTAAGACTGTAAGGCAGCAGTTTCCACAGTTATTGCAGCGGGCCCTCCGGCCTTGACAAAAAAGGTAAGGACGGTAAGGCAAGGCATCGTTTCCACAGTTATTGGCAGGGGCCTGGCTTTGCCTTTGACAAAAAAGGTAAGACTGCAAGGCAGCAGTTTCCACAGGTTATTCGGCGGCAGGGCCTTCGCCTTTTGACAAAAAATAAGACTGTAAGGCAGCAGTTTCCACAGTTGATTGGCCAGGTGGGCCTCCGCCCTTTTGACAAAAAGGTAAGACTGCCAAGGCAGCAGTTGTCCACAGCTTATTGGCGGCTGGGCCTTCGCCTTGTCAAAAATTAAGTAAGACTGTAAGGCCCAGGCAGTTTCCAACAGTTATTGGCAGCGGGCCTTTCGCCTTTGACAAAAAAGGTAAAGGACTGTTAATATGGCAGCAGTTTTACCACAGTTATTGGAAGCGGGCCTGCCTTTGGACCCAAAAAGGTAAGATACCATTTGGCAAAAAAAAGCAGTTCTCCAACAGTTATTGGCGGCAGGCATCGCCTTTTTTCTAAACAAAAAATAAGGATGCAAGCAGGCAGTTTCCACCAGTATTGGCGGTAGGGCCTTTTTCGCCTTTGACAAAAAGGTAAGACTGCAAGGCAAGCAGTTTCCACCAGTTCAGGTTATTGGCGGTGGGCCTCGCCCTTGTGACAAAATAAGGTAAGACTACAAGGCAGCAGTTTCCAACATGTATTGGTCAGCGGCCCTTCGCCTTTATTTGGACAAAAAATAAGACTGTAAGGCAGCAGTTTCCACAGGTTATTGGCAGCGGGGCCTCGCCTTTTGACAAAAAGGTAAGACTGAAAGGCAAGGCAGTAGTTTCCACCAGTTAATTGGCGGCGGGCCTCGCCTTTTTAGAAAAAAGGTAAGACTGCAAGGCAGCCCAGTTTCCACAGTTATTGGCGGTAGGGCCTCGCCTTTTTACAAAAAATCAAGACCTGCAAGGCAGCAGTTTTCACAATAGTTTTATTGGCGGCGGGCCCGGCCTTTTACAAAAAAAATAAGACCTTTGAAACAAAAGGAGCAGCAGAGTTTCCAAACAGTATGGCGGCGGCTCGCCTTTTACAAAAAATAAGACTGCAAGGTTTAGAGTTTCACAGTTATTGGCGGGCCGGGGCCCATTCGCCTTTGACAAAAACGTTAAGACTGCAAGGGGCAGCAGTTCCCACAGTTATTAGGCGGTGGGCCTGGGCCCTCGTCCTTTTGACAAAAATAAGGTAAGACTGCAAGGCAGCAGTTTCCACAGTTATTGGCGGTGGGCCCTCTCCTTTTGACAAAAAAAATAAGACTGTAAGGCAGCAGTTTCCAAACAGTTATGGGCAAGGGGGCCTGGCCCGCTTTTTGACAAAAAAGGTAAGACTGGCAAGCAGCAGTTTCCACAGTTTATTGGCCCAGCGGGCCTCGCCTTTGACAAAAAATAAGGACTTGGTAAGCCGCCAGTTTCCACAGGTATTGCCAGGGTGGGCCTCGCCTTTGGACAAAAAAGGTTAAGGACTGCAAGGCAGTAGTTTCCACAGTTATGGGCGGCGGGCCCCTCGCCTTTGAGGTAAAAAATAAGGGTAAGACTGTAAGGCAGCAGTTTCCACAGTTATGGCAGTGGGACCTTCAGCCTTTGGACAAAAACAAAAGGTAACGGACTGCCAAAAGGCAGCAGTTTCCACAGTTATTGGCAGGCGGTGCCCTCGCCTTTGACAAAAAAAACTAAGACTGTAAGGCAGCAGTTTTCCACAGTTATTTGGGCCAGTGGGCCTCGCCTTTGACCAAAAAGGATAAGTCTGCAAAGGGCAGCAGTTTCCCACAGGTTATTTGGCGGTGGCGGGCCTCGCTTTGACAAAAAAATCAAGTGACTGTAAGGCAGCCAGTTTTCCACAGGTTATTGGCAGCGGCTTTGCCTTTGACCAAAAAAGGTAAGACTGGCAAAGGCAGCCAGATTTCCCAACAGTTATTGTGCAGTGGCCCTTCGGCCTTTGACAAAAAAACTAAGGACTGTAAGGCAGGCAGGTTTTCCACCAGTTATGGCTCAAGTGGGCCATCGCCTTTGACAAAATAGGTAAGGGACTGCAAACGGCAGACAGTTTCCACAGTTATTGGCGGCTGGGCCTGTGCCTTTGACAAAATAGGTTAAGAATAAAGGCAAAGGGCATCAGTTTCCACAGTTATTGGCAGGCGGGCCCTCGCCATTTTTACAAAAAACAAATTAAGACTGTAAGGTCAAGCAGTTTCCATCCACAGTTATTGGCAGCGGGCCTTTTCGCCCTTTGACAAAAATGGTAGACTGCAAGGCATCAGTTTCCTTCCACGTTTATGGCGGCGGGCCATCGCCCTTTAGACAAAAATAGGTAAGAATACAAGGCAGCAGTTTTCCACAGTTATTGGCAGCTGGCCTCGCCTTTGGACAAAAAATCAAGGGACTGTAAGGCAGCAAGTTTGTTCCACATTTATTGGCAGGCGGGCCTCGCCTTGTGACCAAAAAGGTAAGACTACCAACGGCAGCCTGTTTCACAGTTTATTGGCGGCAGGGCCTTGCCTTTTACAAAAAATAAGACTGCAAGGCAAGGCGGAGTTTTCCACAGTTTAATTGGCAGGTAGGGCATTCGCCTTTGACCAAAAAGGTTAAGACTGCAATTGGCAGCAGTTTCAACAGTTTAATTGGCGGCGGGCCTCCAGCCCTTTTGCAAAAAATAAGGTAAGACTGACCAAGGCAAGGCAGTTTCCACAGTTATTGGGCAGCGGGACCTCGGCCTTTGACAAAAAAATAAGACTAGTTAAGGCAGGCAGGTTTCCACAGGTTATTGGCAGGCGGGCCTCGCCTTTGACCAAAAGGTAAGGGGGGGTGGGGGGGAGGGGGGGGACTGACCAAGGCAGCAGTTTCCACAGTTATTGGGCGGCGGGCCTCGCCTTTTTACAAAAAATAAGGACCCCTTTGCAAGGCAAGGAAGTTTCCAAGGTAATTGGCAAGTGAGGCCTCGCCTTTTAAACTGGAAAAAATAAGACTGCAAGGCAGCAGTTTCCACTAGTTATTGGCGGCCGGCCTCGCCTTTTCACAAAAAAAATAAAGACCCTGCAGCAGCAGTTTCACAGTTATGGCGGCGGGCCTTTCGCACTTTTAAAAAACAAAAAAATAAGACTGCAAGGGCAGCAGTTTCCACAGGTTATTGGCGGCGGGCCTCGGGCCTTGACAAAAAGGTAAGACCTTTCAAGCAGCAAAAGGTTTCCAAACAGTCGATTGGCGGCGGCCCGCCATTTGACCAAAAGTAAGGAATACAAGGCAGCAGTTTCCACAGTTTTATGGCGGCGGGCCCTCGCCTTTGACCAAAAAATAAGTACTTGTAAGGCAGCAGTTTCCAACAGGTATTGGCAGTGGGCCTCGGCCTTTGTGACAAAAAGGTAAGACTGCAAGGCCAGGCAGTTTCCTCACAGTTATTGGCGGCGGGCCTCGCCCTTTGACAAAAAACAATAAGACTGTAAGGCAGCAGTTTCCACAGTTATTTGGCAGTGGGCCTTCGGCCTTTATGACAAAAAGGTAAGACTGCAAGGAGCAGCAAGTTTCCACAGTTATTGGCAGGCAGGGCCCTCGCCTTTCTCGACAAAAAAAATAGGACTTGTAAGGCACGGCAGTTTCCAAACAGTTATTGGTGTCAGGGCCTCTTGGCCTTTATGACAAAAAATGGTAAGAACTGCAAGGCCAGCAGTTTCCACAGTTATTGGCAGGCGGGCCACTACGCTTTGACAAAAAAAATAAGAAGACTGTAAGGCAGCAGTTTCCAGTTTCACAGTTATTGGCAAGTGGGCCTTCGCCCTTTGACAAAAAGGTAAGAGCAAAAACAGGTAAGAGTTTCCACAGTTATTGGCGGGAAGGGCCTCGCCTTTGACAAAAATAAGACTGTTTAAGGCCAGCAGTTCCATTGGTTATTGGCAAGGGCCCGGGCCTTTGCCTCTTTGACAATAAAGGTAAGGACGCAAGGCAGCTTTGTTTCCACAGTTATTGGCAGCGGGGCCCTCGCCTTTGACAAAAAAAGGTAAGGACCTGTAAGGCAGCAGTTTCCACAGTTATGGGCAGGCTCGGCCTTTCGCCTTTGACAAAAAGGTAATAAGACTGCAAGGCAGCAGTTTCCACAGTTATTGGCCTCAGGGCCTCACCTTTTACAAAAAAATAAGGACTGCAAGGCTTTGCCAGTTTCCACGTTAGGTGACGGCAAAAGGCTTGCCTTTGAACAAAAAGGTAAGACTGCAAGGCAGCAGTTTCCAAGTTATGGCGGCGGGGCCCGCCTTGACAATTAGGTAAGACTGGTAAGCAGGCCAGTTTCCACCAGTTTTTATTGGCAAGCAAAAGCGGCCCTCGCCTTTGAAAAAAAATAAGACTGGTAATAAGGCCTGCAGTTTCCAAGTTATGGCAGAGGGCTTCCGCCTTGACCCAAAAAAGGTTAGGAATTTTACAAGGCAGGCAGGTTTCCACAGGTTATTGGCCGGCAGGCCTTGCCCTTTTTACAAAAAATAAGACTTGCCAAGGCAGCAGGTTTCCACAGGTTATTGGCGGCAGGGCCTTCGCCTTTGACAAATAAAGGTAAGGACTGGTAAGGCAGGCAGTTTCCACAGTGATTGGTAGGCGGGCCCTCGCCTTTGTGGAACAAAAAATTAAGGTAACGACTGTAAGGCAGCAAGTTTCCCACAGTTATTGGCAGCGGGCCACTCGCCTTTGACAAAAAGGTAAGACTGTAAGGCAGCAGGTTTCCAACAGTTATTGATTGGCGGGGGCCGGGCCTGCCATTTTGACAAAAAAGGTTAAGACTGCAATGGCAGCAGTTTCCACAGTTATTGGCCGGCGGGCCGGTGTGCTTTGACAAAAAGTAAGACTGCAAGGCAGCAGTTTGCCACAGTATTGGCGGCGGGGCCTCGCCTTTTTGGTTACAAAAAATAAGACTGCAAGGCAGCAGTTGGCCACATTTGTTATTGGCTTGGCAGCTCGCCTTTTATCAAAAATAAGACTGCAAGGCAGCAGTTTCCACAGTTATTGGCGGCAGGCTTCGCCTTTGACAAAAAAGGTATAAGACTGCAAGCTAATTGTAAAAAACCTTTTAGTAGATTTTTACGACCCACAGGACCTACGGTGCGTAGTATTGTACACCCCACCACAGGGTGGTTCTATCTATGCATACATAGGTACATATATGTGTATATATGTATATATACATCAAAGTTGTATATGTATTGTATATATATATATATATATATATATATATATATATATATATATATATATATATATATATATAAATGTGCGTGGTGAGGTAAAGAGAACTTGCGATTTCACCTTGAAGAATCCCTGGCCATCATTCTATAATAACATCTAATAAAGGATATAACATAACATTAACCCAGTTTAGTGAACGTATACAGGGAGCAATTGCAACGCCAAATAAAGCCATTGAAATAAGTTAACACTGCTATTTGCATTTCATTCTACGCACTGCAAACTGCGTCAGTGCAATCATGAACCGCCGGCTCCTCTCGGAACCGACATTATGCGTATTTACAAAGTCTCTTTTCACAAAGGCTGAACGACGTTTGAAATTGGGCCACAGAGCCACATCTGCTCCACTTTAAACCTTGCTTCTCTCAAATGCGGGGATAGTGCCGTCAGTGCATCCCATGCGGTGCACTGTAGACATTACTTAAGCTTCTTTGCAGCGTGCTTTCGGTCCCTTGTACCTTCTTTCATTATTTTCTTTCTTCCATCCTACTTTCAACCTTCTCCGAACACCTGATTCATAGTGGAACTGCTTTGTGGTTTTCTTCCCGTTACGCCTTTCGAACTTTTACTCTCAATTTCCGTTTCAGCGCTGAATGGCCTCACTGGTCCCATTGTTCGGCCTTTGGCATAATTTCTATATTCAGTTTAATTCAATTTAAATGGTATCATTTTCCCTCTCTGTGTAAGGGCCCGGGAGGCATATTCTCGAAATGTAACCGAGTACTGGGACCTTCCCTGAAAAAAGAGGGACGCCATATCTTGAAAACTAACCATAGAATCTTCCTGAAAATAATTCCATTATCTTCCCCACACCCAAATTATCAGTGAACAGCCTTAAAACTCAACCTAACCCAAACTAACCTAAGCTAATCTAAGGGCACGGGCAACTAGGACTGGTGCAATACTATAGTAGATTCACATCAAGCGTGCATCTGATGTCTAGGCCAGTCCCTTACGACGCTCCTGATTAGCTATTGATAAGCCAGTCACAGGGCTGGAAACCCTCATTCTTTCTTGAAAGTTCACATAGGCAGGATGTATGTTTCATCTCTCCTGAGGGATACTTTTGAAAGTCGTATCCCTAAGGAGAGATGGAACATACGTCCTGCCTATATGTGAACTCTCTCGAGAGACTGAAAGTTCCCAGCCATGTGATTGGCTTATCAACAGCCAATCAGGAGCGTCGTAAGGGACTGGCCTAGACATCAGATGCACGCTTGATGTGAATCTAATATTAGTATACATCTCGGGAATTTGTGCCAGTGAGAAAGCGTTTTTTCATTTTTATCATAACAGAGATTCTTCGCATTTACAACCGATCTCCTTTTCCTGCCTAGAGCGACCAGATTCACTGAACAACAGAACCAGTATTACTGTCTGACAAGAATAATATGAATATATATATATTATATATATATATATATATATATATATATATATATATATATATATATATATATATATAATAAAAGGAGCCCATAAAAACGCCAAAATATAGAGAGAAAATACTATATTTCTCTCTATGTTTTGGCGTTTTTATGGGCTCCTTTTATTAGATGGAATCCTGTTGTAACAGAACATTTTACCGACCAGTCACACACACACACACACACACACACACACACACACACACACACACACATATATATAATATATATATAGATAATATATATATTATAAATAAATTATACTATTACAATAATATATCTATATATATTTATATAATTATATATATATAGGATATATAGTATAATATTATATATATATACAGTTTATTATTGACCCTCAACCCCATCTCACATTGACTCCATGGTAACCATTGGTTTTCAAACTGAACAGTCCGGTGACCATCTCAGGGTTTTATCAAATACCGAGGACGACGACTGTCTCTTGTTTTTGTCACGAGTTGTGGAGCGAAGAGTCACGACCTTCATTTCATTTTCAATTTCTCTCATTCCAGTTTCCTCTTCAGTTCCTCTACTCGAGAAAATGACAGGAGTTGGACCGGAAGGTTTAATAAGTCTGAATCGGACTAATGAAATGCAGTCAGCCGCGGGGGACAGGATTAATGAAGGCGATAAGGATCGCAGGAATTCGTTTCGTCATGATTTATTAATGATTTATTGGTCTTTTTAGATCAGGTCGTTATTAAAAGATCGGGTCACGTGAATTCCGTGGCAGACAATTTGAGATTTCATCATATCATGATTGTCAGATAGTTTCGTAGTTTTGTAGGATGTTCAATATGCTTGTAGGGTGTCCAGGGTACTTGCAGGATGCCCAAAATACTTGTAGGATGTTCAGGATACTTGTAGAATGTTCAGGATACTTGTAGGATATTCAAGATACTTATACTATGTTCAGGATACTTGTATGATTTTCAGGATGCTTGTAGGATGTTCAGGATACTTGTAGGATGCCCAAAATACTTGTAGGGTGCCCAAAATGCGGGGAGGATGTTCAGGATACTTGTAGAATGTCCAGGAGACTTGTAGGATATACAAGATACTTATAGGATGTTCAAGATACTTGTAGAATGTTCAGGATACTTGTAGGACATTCAAGATAATTATAGGATGTTCAGGATACTTGTAGGATTCTCATAATACTTGTAGGACTTTCAGGATGCGTGTAGGATGGCCAGGATACTTGTAGGATGCCTAAAATGCTTGGAGAATGTTCAGGATACTTGTAGAATATTCAAGAGACTTGTAGGATATTCAGTATACTTGTAGGATAGCCATGATGCTTCTAGGATGTTCAGGATACTTGTCGGATATTCAAGATACTTATAGGATGTTAAAGATTCTTGTAGGATGTTCAAGATACTTGTAGGACTTTCAGGATGCTTGTAGAATGTTCAGGATACTTGTAGGATATTCCAGATACTTACAGCATGTTCAGGATACTTATAGGAAGTTCAGGATACTTGTAGGATGTTCAGATTTCGTACGATATTCAAAATACTTATAGGATGTTCAGGATACTTGAAGGATGTTCAGGAGACTTGTAGGATATATATAGGATTCTTGGATACTTATAGAATATTAGTATACAGCCATTTACTCAGTACTTTCCTCTATTTATTCGATATTGTTAATGGCTCACGATTAGATCAGTCATATTTTCAATAATTCAGGAAGGGGGTAGTGTCATCAGTGAACCTCACGTGGAGCACTGTGGACATCACTAAAGGGTGTCTGTAGTGTCCCTTCGACCTGTAGTTGCGCCTACTTCTTAGCCCTTTTGCTTTACCTGCTTTCATTTCTTCAATTTTGCTTTTCAGCTCCTCTAATCTCATTGCAACTTTGGTGCAACTGTAGAATTTTTTCCTTGTTCACTTTTAAATCTTTGTTCGTCATCCCCTTCATTTGCCGGGTCTTTTTATCTAGCTGTCCAACCACTCCAACTCCCTCTTTTCACTCTCCTAAGTGTTGACTAAGCACCTCAGTGACGTGGTCGGTATGGTGATGGCGTACCATCTCAGTGGCCTCTAGTTCGATTCTCGAGCATTCCACTGAGGGGTTAGAGATGTGTATTCCTGGTGATAGAAGTTCACTCTCGACGTGGTTCGGAAGTCACGTAAAGCCGTTGGTCCCGTTGCTGAAGAACAACTGGTTCCATGCAACGTAGAAACACCATACAAACAAACTAAGTGTTGACTAGCTGAAAGTGCTGCAGTACTTGACTTGCCAACCTAAATGTCTTAAAGTATCTATTTCAATAAAAAAGTCTCTATTTCAATACCACTTCAAGTGTCTTCCTCTTCGATTCACGGACAAGGACTCGATGCAATACAATGTTGCAACCTAGCGTACGTTATCTGGAGTCGAATATGTTTGGGGACGGAGATGTAATTAGATCAATTACGAGGGAAAGAGAACGAAACTGCTTTCCTGTGTCCTGACGTCACGCTATTTGTACCCTCCTATTTGGGTCAATTTACGACTTAACCTTTTCTGGATCTTTGGGTGGGCCAGGTTCTGAATATTTCAAAGATTGTGATGCCGACGAATCTTCGTTTCCCGAGGGGTTCTATTTCGATTAGAATAGATCGGGGTCGAAATGCTCTTTTTGGACGTTTTTATTATTATCATTATAATTATCATTATTATTTATTTATGCCATAAATTGATATTTGGGGCAGCAAAAAAAGGTTTGGACGTTCTTTCACACATACACACACACATTTATAATATACATAGTATATATATATATATAATTATATATATATATATATATATATATATATATATATATATATATAAAAGTCATATCACATTACCGTGATTCATATACATATATCGAGCTACAATGTCCTTTAATATCTAATTCGCTCCACTGACGAGCCTAGATTTGAATGTACCTGCGTTCGCGCCCAAGTACAGGTAAATCTATTATTGAGGAAAAAATTCCCCTTCGGTTAAGCATATATGAAAATATATTAATTCCGCGGTAGAGCGAATTAGATATTAAAGGACATTGTAGCTCGATATATATATATATATATATATATATATATATATATAAAATCCTATATATATTTATATATATATATATATCTATATATATATATATCTATATATATATATATACTATATATACATATATATATACTATGCTATATAATATATAAGTCATATCACATTACCGTGATTCATATACATATATCGAGCTACAATGTCCTTAAATATCTAATTCGCTCCACTGACGAGCCTGGATTTGAATGTACCTGCGTTCGCACCCAAGTACAGGTAAATCTATTATTGAAGAAAATTCCCCTTCGGTTAAGCATATATGAAAAATATATTAATTCCGCGGTAGAGCGAATTAGATATTAAAGGACATTGTAGCTCGATATATAGATATTATATATATATTATTTATATAATATATATTTATATATATATAGATATTCTATATCTATATATATATATATATATATATATATATATATATATATATATATATATCATATATATATATATATATACACATTTATATAAATATATACATACATCTAATAAAAGGAGCCCATAAAAACACCAAAATATAGAGAGAAAAGTACTATATTTCAGAGACTGCTGTCTCCCTCTTCAGGTATATGAATGAGAAAAGTTTACAGAAAATGTGGTATTTATACCAAGAGATCCATCCACAGGTAAGCCAAATTAGGTCACCCCCACTGATAATCTTCCTTTAATCTTCTTAAGCATTGGTTGAATGAAAATCTTGTCGATCACATCCGAATCCCATGCTCCTTTTGAGATGTTCATTACCTGCCTCTCTTTTATTAAGGACGATTCCATCATTTGACTCTTGTACCAGCAGTTGTTGCTATAAATTATATGTGACAAATTCCAGTTTATTCTATGGTTATGTTCATTTATATGGTTGAGAAAGAAATGATCAGACTACACCAGCTGAATAATCAAAAACACTTCGTAGAAGAATGCCTCAAGGAACAAGTACTACCAAAAATGTACGGATTCGGGAGATGGACTCTGCAATCAGACCCCTTCCCTCTCTCACATAAGATCTTCCTGCAGGAAAGAATCGCCAACACGTACTACGCAGAGTGATATATGGAACTCAGTCTAATCTTCGCCTCCTCACTACGGACCACATATACAGGTATCTGATTTCATTCTGTTCCGACATAGCTGCCTATAATAGCGTGACTCATTCCAACAGACTTTTACGCAATTTAAATAACTTAATAAAAGATAACGCATGGAATAATCTTGAGCAACAAGACAAAGTTTTAAACTTATCCAACAACCCCCTTACTGTAAATCAACATTTAGTTTTAAATCTAGGCTTATCCTTTGCCCTTATGCCAGACCGCAAAAACAACCTAGACTTCATAGTGGCTTTTGATAAATTCATATCTGACAGAAACTACAGCTGTGAAGAGATATGTTTAAAAGGAGTGTTACTAAATGCTTTAACTGACCTAAATAAGAAATATCCTGTTCCCCGTATATTTATGATAGCCATCCGCTCACTAAAAAAGTTAGATGTTATATAAGTAGATCAGACAAAGACGGCAAAATCGTAATAATGAACAAAGACTTCTACCTCGACAAAATCAACCAACTCCTTAGCGACACAAACACTTACTGCAAACTGACGAAAAATCCCCTCTAAAACGTCCCCACAGAATTTTTTCGGAAAGTAAGATTAATTAGCCAAGACCAAAAGAGTATTGAACTATTAGAGAAATTTAAAGTAATTAATCCTAAACTCCCTTACTTTTCTGGTCTTCCCAAAACTCACAAAGACAATCTTCCATTCATGGTTAGCTGACCTCCTTTCCCCTTTTTTAGGCACAAATTCAGAGAAGCACATATATTAGGGCCGTTGCCTTGTATAATAAGGCGCCCTATGAGGTAATGTTAGACTTGCGATAATCTTACGCTAAGTCGGTTGGTATTGCACTTCCATATTCATTGGAGTGTCTTGGGGTTTGTAGATCACTTACGAAGTCGGTATTATCTTCTTTGGTTATGACGACGATGTGTTAAACTCATGATGATTTCTTTCTGATGTGAGGTTCTTAGTAGAAAACACGAAGTATAAAAATACTTATATTCTCTGAGATTACATGGTGAAGATCAGGTAGGATTGTACAGGTCTTCTAATGACGATGGCTTGATCGCTTCTGCCAACGATGATGGCTAATTCTGTTTTGTTCCCACTACCATCTCGGTTACAAGTCATAAAGGAAGCAGACAGTAGCTCGAACATATGAACATACATACAAAATGTGACACATTACTAATCACGTAGGCCATTTGAATTATAGGTCGCGGTAGTTGTCTCAAGCAGGGAGCTTGGACTAATGTTTCAAAACAAATGAATGAACACAGGTGACGGCACGTCAACTTAGCCTACATACTTTATCGTCTCTGGTCTGATCACATTCCTGCAAGCAATCTGGTTGACCTCTTTAGTTTTAGTCTTTTATATATATGGAATAACATTCCATATTTTTATTATGTAATCACTTACATAAAAGCTCGGTCAGCTACCAAAACCAACCACTGAATATTACTCAAGCTTGACTTGCATTTGACTTATAGGAGTGTGATACAGACACTATGTGCATATATATAGACATAGAAAATACTTATAAGTAAAAAAAATTCATGGTGTACACAAATACAGATTCAAGTATAAGATATAAGACATAATGATATTGGTAAATAATAGTGATCACGTGATATATACTGATACAGTTTTTCACTTCATCTCATTAAGATACATATGCTACAGTAAATACTAATGTACTCTGATAACATGATAAAAATCATATTTTTACTGATAAAAATTTTATATATGAATTGATAAGATTATTAATGTTTATGCTGATTGATTCGTTGATTTTTATGCTAACTGTTATATGTCTGCAGTTATTGGTAAGATAAAAGGTAACAGATTGATTATAGGCTACCTGATTTATTTATACATATGTATATGGATTCATATAATTATGATTAATATATGTGCACTTTAAATAGATTCCTAGTGAGTACACGCAAAGATATATTTCGATTCTGTTATTTATGATCATTTATATAATAGATGCCTAGTGCGTACACGCAAAGATATATTTCGACTCTGTTATTTATGATCATTTATATATAGGATACATGATACTTTATATATAGGATACATGACCGAGGTTATTCTAATACACATTTAACTAGCGTTCGAACAACTTTTCGTCCATTACACAGTTCCAGACAACCACCTATAGCCAAATGAAATGGCCAATTCCAAATGGTTAAAACAAGGGGAAAATTTTCCAGGGCGGGGTCCAACGTTCTATTTTGCGCTCATACTTGTTCTCTGCATCCTAAGCCACACGAATACGTTTGCGATGAATAAAATCATCCCCAGCATGAGTCCTTCGCCAGCAACGTAGAGTTGAATATCCTTCTGGTCGTAATTGTCGGAAGTATGTCCCTTTTGTAGTTGATTTCCGACAGCCGCTGAAGCGTTCCGCATTAAAACGAGATTAACGACGGGATACAGGTGTCGGTCGAAGAAGTTTATGAGATAAGGTTATTCACTTATGATGGTGCTTATTCCTTTCACATTGTAGGCAGTTGTTACTTGACTGCCGTCGTCCGCAGCAACGAACGATTTTTGAAGTTGCGATGTGAAACTCTCGTACTGCAGGATACTGTAACCAGGTTCCATTAATCAGCCTGCAAGTGAAATTATACTTGTCACAAGGGCAAAATAAATTCAGAACATCAAATACGGGAGGGAGAGAGCCATTAAGACCAGACTTAACCCACATGAATTCGCTGATATTTTATGGAATTCAAAAGAGTCAGCTGTACAAACTTTTTTATCCATGGCATTAATAATGAGTGAACCTATCCAGCTCTATGATGACTGTAAAAATATCCATAATTATAAAAAATAAACAGATATCAATACGAATCCCAAAGAAAATTCTATATTACTGGTAGTAAGTTACTAGACAAGGAAGTGGAAAACGGAGCTATTTGTAAGATTGCCAGGCAACATAAGAGTCAAAGAGAATATTAATCATGATTCTGTATTTCTCTATGTTAACTGAAATTAAGCTGTGATAAAATCCGATCCTATGTGCCTCTAACAAAAGTTTCATATTCAATTTTCTTGCGTGCATCCTCTGAGGTTAATTTCTAGGCAGGAGATGCTTATGAAAGAACCCACTATGTAACTAATTTCTATATAAACTGGGTTTTTCAAGAAATGTGACATTTTCCCATGAATGTGATTTACTTGAATTGTCATAGGCTAATGTTGCAAGTAAATTTTTCATATACATGACCTGATACTTCTAAATGTCCGTTTACCAATGTCATAAGCTGAATTATTGACTCTAATTGTCTATGAGGTTCAGAAAAAAAATTAATTAATTTTGATGTTATAGAAATTCTATTTGCTTATTTTGTTCATTAATTTTAAAACGATTGCGATTCCTTAACCAAGCTTGCATTGCAATGCGGATAAGAATAGATTATGGCTATGTATGTCATCATGACCTATGAACCACATGTGAAGTTCATGAGCTAAGCATTCCTCTGAGGTTAAAAGGAACAATGCTGAATCGGCAAACGTGACAGGCACCTTCTAGACTGATGACGTCGTCACCAGCTTAAGAGTTACGTTACTTGCTGTAAAAGATACGACTTTAGTATTTTCAAATGATATTTTTTTGTTTTAATTCTCCACACACACGAGAAGAATGTCTGAAAAAAAAACAGTACCAAAATTGAACAATATATTAGTTTCATGTAGGAAATCTGCATGATTGTAAATAAATGTAATTATGTTAAATTAGATATTCCTTATTCAAACTAATGAAAAAAGGTTTCCATACAAATTCTATATATACTATTTGCCCTGTATAAGATTCATATAGGATTATTCCATAGATATACATTTTCACTTCTAGACTTCCTGAATTTAAAATCTATTTTATTTTATTTTATTTTATTTATTTTATTTTATTATTTTTTTTTTCATTGACTACGAATATAAATCACCGGGACAGACAATATATCAGTAGGTTTTGATATGTGTTTGAACTTTTAGCTTATTTGTCATTACTAAAGCGTTAAGTTAGAGTTCAAATCTTTACGTATATATATTTGGATATTTAATCAACCTATGGTTACGTTTTTGCTTATTGATTTTATCATGATTCCTTTTTTGTTATAATTTGTAACCCTTCCGACTTCTTACGGAGTGTATTATATTGGCTCCACTTGTATCCATATTTATTTTATTTTTTAGATTTATTCATTCATATATTTTTTATATATATTTGATAAATTAATGGTTGGCTTGAATATGTGGAAAAGTGTTCTAGCGGCGTACAGTATAAGGCTACTTGCGGTATCAATTCTATAGATACAAGATATGAATGATAAAGGTATTTAAAACCGCGAGAACCGCTATAATCCAGTTCGGATCCAATATCACGAGTTGTAACTTGTAAGACATTGACACTTTTTTATTTATCCGTTATTCTACCAAACCGATTGACTCTGGGTGATAAAATATGGTATTGGTTTTCATAATGGAAAGGAATTTACACAACGAGTTAAGGAGATTATTATTGATTTACACCACCCGAGTCAGATTATTATTATGTGTTGAATTCCATGTTTACTGATATAGCACTCATAAATATTCCTAGCGCACTCAATTGCGGTGTTTGTTTTTAGTGCTATTAATTCTATATAACGTGTCAAGGAACTATTAACACTAAGAAGTGTTTATTTCCTCTGTCAGACTCGTAACTCTGTTAATGATTCTACGTATATTCTTTCAAGGATTGATTTGGCACAGGATAGGCCCTTAAACTGACAGGTGTCTTAGTGTATCCCTTGTTTTCATGACACGTGTTACAATTAGTTATGTGCTTTTTATATCTGTAAGCATTGTAGGCCAGTAAAATAGTGATTTGGCTTTCTGTGACATAATAGAGAACCCTGGATGACGGAATGCAACCAGTTTAGGACGATTGGTATGAAAGAGATTATTACTACTACCTGGTCGTTAGTCACCTGCTATGTTCTTCGGGTTTTCCTCGTCACGGACCTACATATGATTACATTATTCTGATACACATACTTTAAATATACTTTTGCTTTAGGGTTTCTGCTCGAAGTGTTTATTGTTTTGCTTAGCCGCTGACCCTGTTTCCGTTCGAAGTGTTTATTGTTTTGCTTATTGCTGCTGACCCTGTTTCCGTTCGAAGTGTTTATTGTTTTGCTTAGCTTCTGACCCTGTTACCATTCGAAGTGTTTATTGTTTTGCTTATTGCTGTTTACTCTTGCTTTGTTCAGTTTGTAACAGTTCGGCGCTCCAACCCAGATATTCAATGCTCGCGATCTCTTGGGTTAATGAATTTTCTTGTTTAGATACGGTTTTAACAATAGGCACGGATATTTCTATATCTTTTAGTCCAATTAATGGTTCTTTGCAGTATGGTGCGGGATTGCAGGATAATGCGTCAGCTATGATAATTGCTTTCCCAGTTAGATATCTTAACTTGGCTCCAAAGACCTGAATGATCATTTGCCACCGAGTTCTTTTGGGACTGTGGTTAAAGCCTTTGAAAAACTCGGTAAGTGACTTATGGTCAGTAAGGATTTTTAACAGGATAGCCGTATATTATGAACTTAAAATGTACTAGTGAGTTAACGATACCTAGCCCTTCCTTGCCTATTACTGCATATTTACTTTCAGAGGGCTTTAGTTTATGTGAATAAAAAGCTATAGGAAAGAACTGTTTATCATATTGCTGAAGTAGTACCCGTCTTACCCCTTGGTCTGAGGCGTCTGTTGCCATAAAAAAAAAATTCCTTATTTAAAGCAGGGATTTTTAAGTTAGGTGAGCTGCATTATTCCACTTTTAAGATATCGAACACCTGTTGATGCTTTTTAGACCATAATAAATCTACGCCCTTCTTCGTAAGATCTGTTAAAGGAGCTGTCATGATTGAAGAGTTACGTATTTACATACGATTGTAATACCCACTACAGCGCAAAAGTGCTGTATCCCCTTTTTATGTTAATAGGTACCGGAAAGTTATGAACAGCCGACACCTTACCATGGACTACTTTAAGACCTTGACTAGACACATAAAACCTAGATAAACATGTTCGGTTTTTAAAAACTCACATTTAGATATTTTACTCTGAGTATTATTTGTCTTTGTCTCTGTAGCACTAGCTCTAGTTTATGTGAATGTACTTCTAAGGTATTTAGAAAAGATTATAAGACCAACCATATAAGCATGTAGGGTATCCCCTAAAAGTCTCCAAACACTATATTGTAATTGGGGCGCAACGTAAGCCGGAGGCATACGTAAAAATTGATAATGTCCCCTGAGTGTGCTGAAAACGGTGTATGAGGTACAATCACTTAGGTAATGGTATCTGGTAAAAGCCTTTAAGTAAGTCCAAGCTGGTGAAAAATTTATTCTAACCTAACAGAGATAAGATGTCGTCGGTACATGGCACTGGAAACTATCGGGAGTCGTTTCCTTGTTTAAGCGACAGAAATCTACGCAGATACGCCAAGTCCGATCTTTTAAGGCATGGCGTTTGAGGGAAAAATTATATGGGCTTATTTGATTTCCTAATGACTCCTATTACTAACATTTTTCAACTTCGTCATTTATCTCTATTTTGAAATTTCATTGAGAGTCTATACGAAGGTACGTATATAGCTTTATGTTTGTCCTTAGACCGTATTTTGTGTTAAATTACATCCGTTTTCCCCAGAGATCACTCGCTAGTGGAGAAACTTCCTGGTATTCAGATAAAAGATAAAAAAAAAATTCTGCTGAATCACCTCTGCTTGAATGACTTTACGGATATTACTTTAGATAGAGTATAAGAGAGATTCATCTACGACTGGTTTGGCGTGATTAAAAATTAGCAACAATAAAAATAAATGCGATATTTATATGTATAGGTTTTGTGGATTACTAGATTAACTTGTTGCCGCGAGTCAACCGTGTCTAGGGTTTTGTTCGCGGAAATCGTTATATTTCAGAGTGTCGGGAAGGATTAAAATTTCATTTCCCAGCAAAGTCTTTTTACACGCACTAAGACACTCGAGGGTGCATGCGTCTCGAGATTTTGCATGCAAACTTCGACTGCGGTTGTGGGAGAATTCTGTTGGGTCATTTGAACAATGTTACGATTTATGAGACAAATGTATAGTTCCTCTATATAAGTTATTATTTGATTAACTGTCTCTTTTTTTGTTCAAACGGATTTATATGTTTGAAGGTTTATAGAATTTTCCTTTGATAAACACGCCTTATTTTGCAGGAGGTAAGATAATATTTTGTATACCCCTAGATGGATATCTTACAATTACACTAGATACATATCAATGTTTTTTATAACTATAGAGGTATCTGTAAGCGCTCGCTTATCTGGACTTCTCATTAGGGAAGTTCGAACAACAGACGGTGAGTCTGTAAATACAGGATATTACGTGTACTAAAGGAATAAAACAAGATATTCTAATTTTTACGGCACGTACAGTCGGGCTTAATCCACCACTACTTATAATAACTTATAGTATTAAAAAAAAAAACGAGAACCTGCTCTGATTACTTGGTACGGTCATGTGATGCATAGGAAAAGTCCTTTTTAATTTTTTCCAACATCGCTCTCCCTCTCCGCTGAAGTCGCTTATGTGGAATGTGCTTTGCTTTGAACACTCGGCAGATTTAACTGACCCTGACTGTCTGACTAGATGACACAGTGACCAAGTGTGCATAAGCACGATTTGTTTGTTTCTGACATTTAGGGCTACTGTTTACCTATTTCTTTTGATAATAATTAGGATTCTTCTCTTTATTACCATCAGCAACGTATTGTGTGTTTTTAGCATTATGTTGCTGGTTACGTATAAAGCAACGAACATATGAATGACTTGAACTATACAGGAACTGAGCAATTACTATTAAGACAAGTTATCTCCACTGCATTCAATATTAACTGTTTGTACTTTCTGTTGTTTACTTCATTCTTTGCTAAAATTTGAAATAGTGAGGGATCCTGGTCAGCGCATTTAGCCTAATGAAAGTTTTTATAGACATGTTATTCCTTGCAATCCAGCCGTATTTTTAAAGTTAAGTTGAGTCATTGAGGTTCGATATTTAATGTATATAACTCAAAAAACTCAAGGCTAAAACTGCGATCGGGATTTTGCAAAGGAGCTTTTATTGTTTGACCCAAAATAGTGTTACCTCTAATTTATCCAGATTTGTACGGGTGTTCCACTTGTTTTTGTGTGTTTTCTAATCACTACGGTGTAATGACCCTATCCATGCATCTGTATAAATACAGTCGTCCACTGCGTAAACGCATATTCACTGTCAAATATGATTTGTTACGTAAAGGATTAATAATCACCCAAAATGATAAAATTAACACAGTATATGATAATGATATTTCAGGAGAACTTCTGGAAACAGAAACTCAAAGATAAAAACTCGCAGTAGCGAAATCTCAATGATGTAGATAATTTCTGTAAAAAAGTAAGATTAAGAATGTCTCGTAACTTCAGCCACAGGAATAACGAAATTCGACCTGTAAAGGAAACACTCAAAGTTACTCCAAATGAATAAAAAGGTTGTACTTAGCTTGATTTTGTGGGAAGTCACGGTGTTCCGATAATGACACACGGCCTTGGTCCTCCTTCTGTTTTTAGCGGATGACCTGGTTTGGCTTCAGTTTTCCTCGTGCGCTTTGTTTGGATGATTCGAGCCCTTGAAGATCCGATGCTGCAGACGCGTTCAGTTTGTTTCTTGAAGTGCCGGAAACGCTCACTAATGATGTTTTCTTGAATGATTCTAATGAGAGACGAAGCTTACGTTGCCGTAAAAAAGGAGACGTCGGGTTTGTTTCTTGAAGTTATTCACTACTGAAAACGCTCACTAAACGATGATACTAAGTTGCTTGAAGATTCTCTTGCTTTCGTCGTCGTTGACTTGTGCAATGATACATTATTCGTTGTTCTTCGGAAGACGTTGAAGAGTTCTTGTTGTTTTCTGAAGTCGCTCACTAAACGATGATACTAGGTTGCTTGAAGAATCTGCTGCCTTCGTTGTCGTTGACTTCTGATGATACATTGTTCATTATTCTGGTTTTTCTTCGGAAGACGTTGTAGAGTTCTTCTGGTAATCTGCCACCAATATTAGGGCCGTTGCCTTGAATAATAAGGCGCCCTATGAGGTAATGTTAGACTTGCGATAATCTTACGCTAAGTCGGTTGG
>NC_087219.1:25646153-25686153 GCF_015104395.2 Macrobrachium nipponense
AGACAGAATTGCGAAGGTACATTACGCTAATCCCTGTGATTCAACTTTAATTACAAGTCCTTGGCTGTGGTTACGCTACAAGGCTATTTACATAATCCTTTGTTCTCGCACTTCGACCCAAGACGGGAGATCAATCAAGAACGCAGTCATTTAAACAGCGATAAACTAAAGACGAGGTGGAGAGTCATTCGCGCGCCACCGCTGGGCTACATACTCGTATACCACGGAGCAGTCATGATAACGCAGCTCAAACCCTCAGCTGCGTTCTGTTGTAAATGTTATATCTTGAAGGAATGTGATATTCCGCGGCTGCTAACTTTTCACAACGGCATAACAAAAGTAGACAGTAACCTAGTCACGTTAAACGATAACCAGAAAAGAAATAATGGAAGGAAACTAGAACTGAAGAGATACAACACATCCCATTGTGGGAACTTCTTTGCATATAAGATATGTGATACATGGAATAAAGTGCCACCAGAAGTTGTAAGCAGTAAAAGTGTGGAAGAGTTTAAAAGAAAGCTAGACAAAATCATTAGGACACTGTGTATGCATAGTAAAACCTGCACTTACAGATAATTGAGCACAATATGTCTCCTCAGATGGACTAACAAGTCTTTGAGACATCCTAATCCTTGTAACTCCTCGTAACTTTCTCTCTCTCTCTCTCTCTCTCTATCCCTTTCAACCATACAGTAATTCTCTCTCTCTCTCTCTCTCTCTCTCTCTCTCTCTCTCTCTCTCCTTATCTCTTTCAAACACACTCTCTCTCTCTCTCTCTCTCTCTCTCTCTCTCTCTCTCTCCCTTAGCATACATTATCTCTCTCTTCCTCTTTTCCTTATCTCTTTGAAGCACACATTCTCTCTCTCTCTCTCTCTCTCTCTCTCTCTCCTTAACATACATTCTCTCTCTCTCTCCCTCTCTTCCTTATCTCTTTCAAGCACATATTCTCTCTCTCTCTCTCTCTCTCTCTCTCTCCTCTCTCTCTCCTAAGCATACATTCTCTCTCTCTCACTCCTGTGCATACATTTTCTCTCTCACCTCTCTCTCTCTCTTTCAAGCACACATTCTCTCTTCTCTCTCATCTTCTCCCTCCTCTCCTCTCTTCTCTCTCTCTCTCTTAGACCTACTTCTCTCTCTCTCTCCCTCTATTCCTTATCTCTTTCAAGCACATATCTCTCTCTCTCCTCCTCTCCTCTCTCTCTCCTCTTCTCTCCTCTCCTCCTCAAGCCCTCTCTCTCTTGAAGCATACATTCTCTCTCTCGTCTCCCTCTCTTTCCCTCTCTCTTTCAAAGCACCATTCTCTCTCTCTTCTCTCTCTCTCTTTCCTTAAGCTACATTTTCTCTTTCTCCCCCTCCTCCTTATCTCTTTCAAGCACATTTCTCTCTCTCTCTCTCTCCTTCTCTCTCTCCTCCTCTCGGTCTCTCTCTCTCTCTTAAGCATAACATTCTCTCTCTCTCTCCCTATCTCTCTCTCTCTCTCTCTTAAGCATACATTCTCTTTCTCTCTCCCTCTCTTCCTTCTCTCTTTCAAGCACACATTCTCTCTCTCTCTCTCTCCCTCTCTCTCTCTCTCTTCTCTTCTCTCTCTCTCTCTCTCTCTCTACTAAGTTAGTTTATCAAGTGAAATACTGTAAATCAGAACAAGATGGCAGTAAGTTCCAACTGTGGTAAGAAATGGCGAAATTTAGCGTGTCTGGCAGACTCGCAATACGATGAGGTAGCTGGAAGGGAGCTGGCATTTCTCCTCTATGAGATCAACAACAGCCCTAACCAAAAAGATACAAAAGCATTCATAGACATATTAGAAGGATATGATCCTTCAAACTGGAACAAATCAACAGAAAACATCTTGACAATAATTGAAGAAGTTCCAAATAAAATCCAAGTGGTCAAGATACTCATAAAGAAAATTTACATCAATCAACATATTCCGACAAAGAAAATGAATAATGTGAACATTGTGAATATCCTAATTGAAGCAATAGGAAAAAGAATGCCAAAAGCATGCAAACTGTGTAAGATGTGGTATAGCATAGTTAATCCACAAAACCTGATCAGAAAATGCATGCAACATTCCGATGCATCCTTAAATGTGCTGAAGTAATGCAAGATATGAGTAAGGATACCAGAATATTTTGCTCAACATGTCTATCATGGATAGACAATGTTATTAAATCAAGACTTAATGTACAAATAGTTGAGGAAGAAGAGGAAGAGGAAGAAGAAGGGGAAAACGGAAGAGAAGTAAGCAAAACTGAAATGACAGAAAAAAAAGGAAAACAAACAACAAGATAAAAATATGGATGCAGAGATACTCATTGATACTACATGTGAGGCAATCAAGCAGCATACATACGAAAAAATAAATTACAACATGACAACACAAACGAAAATCCCGAAGAGGCTCTACCCAGATCTGCACACTGATGGGAAAGAGGAAAAAATAGACAAGAAAGACAAAGTCTGCACCCTTTTGAAAAGAGGGAATTGCAGATTCGGAGAAAGATGTTACTACAAACATCCCAAGGTATGTCACAACTATGAAATCTATGGTAAATGTGCATACCTAGACGGCTATGAGGATGATTGCAGAGATCTACATGCAAAAATATGCAAAAAGCTAAAAGAAGGAAAAGGATGTAAGTTCGACAAAAAATGTAAATATATGCACCCTGTAGCCATGAATCAAAATCAATTAAATAATCAATCAAATAATAAAATCCAAAATAAGAAAGAAACAAATAAAGAAAGGAACAAAGAATATGAGGTGAAGGAATAAAGTAAGCCATCACCGCGATATGGAGTGTCTGCAAAGAATTTCCAAGCATCAGCTCCAAGATACAGCTCAAGAGATAGATACTGTATTTACGATGCCAGAGGATATTGCAGATACGGAGAAAATTGCAGATTCAGACACAAAATGAATAATTATGATGAAGGAAGATCAAATATTATGGAAAAGTTGGATTTTTTAATGTCAGAATTTCTGGAAATGAAGAAAAGAACAACATACCAGAACAGGAAAGAGACGTGGGAAAATCCTTATTATTACCTATATTAAATGAAGGAGAAAACACGCAAACCATCATAGTGATGAATGCGCAGGGTTTAGTTACGAGTAACTCAAAAAGAAAAATAGAGTACTTAGAAGAACTAACCCAAATTGAAAAGAAAATAGATATAATGAATATAAGTGAAACCTGGTATTCCCAAGAGACTGGGAATGACGATCAAATAAAAGGGTTCCAAACTTATAGATCAGATAAAATCAAGGGGGAAGCGCGATATATGGGAAAGACAAAAAACAAGGAAAAATATATGAGAAATATAGTAACTCAGAATGTGAACTAATAGCGGTGGAATTTGAATATGAAAAATTAATGAACATAGTAATATATAGACCCCCTAATACTAAAGAGTTTGACCCAATAATAGAAAAATTGGATGATATATGTAGAAATTACAAGGACTGGACTGTTCTCCTATCCGGAGACTTTAACTTTCCTTTCGTAGACTGGAGAGAACGAATAGGAGATTGTGGTTGTATTTTATACATATAAAAAGAGAGTATAGTAGTGCAGAAGATAAGAGGGAATTCGAAAAGCTATTAGATATGCTACTAGAATACAACATTCAACAAATAAATCACCTGCCAACAAGAAAGGAAAATACTTTAGACCTAGTATTTGTGAATGAGGTGAATTATGTTAAAGAAATAATAGTTTATAATGCGAGTATATCAGACCATAATGTCATAGAATTAACAGTCCATTCCAAAGCAAGTGAAAACAGAGATAAGCAAGAAATGAAAAAATGGGAAGGATATGGAAAATACAACTTCTACAGTAAAAATATAAAATGGTCAGATATAAATGAAGAATTAAACAAAGATTGGGGTAACATTTTCGTAAGTGATGATATAAAGGTAAATACGGAGATATTATATAAAATTTTAGAGAAAATAGTGGATAAATATATACCGAAGAAGAAAAGTAAACATCATTCATGCATACCAAGAGACAGAAGGATATTGTTCCAGAAAATCAGAAAGTGGAAAAAAGGTTTTGCAAAAGAAAAAAAAATGCATGGAAAGTGATCAAACTAAAAAGTAAGATAGAAAATGCAGAACAAAAGATTATACAATCAAAAGAAAATGAAAAACGGGACTTGGAAGAAAAAACCCTAGTAAATATCAAGCAAAACCCCAAACTAGTGTATTCGTATGCGAAAAAGATGAATAAAAGAAGAATAGAAATAGGCCCTCTAAGAATTGAAGGAAGATTAACAAATGAAAAAAAGGAAATATGCAACATATTAGCAGAACGACATAAGAGAGAATTCACCCCTGGAATTGATAATGAAGATATTGATATAGAAGTAAGTGATGAAAATAGTGAATATTTAGCAGGTATAGATATTAATGAAGCTAATATTGTGCAGGCTATTAATGAAATTTAAAATGGAGCTGCAGCAGGGCCTGATGGTGTCCCTGCTATTTTGTTAAAGAAAGTAGTTCATTCTATCACAAAGCCACTTGCAATATTATTAAGACAAAGTGTAGATACAGGCACGATTTATGATGAGCACAAATTAGCATATATTACCCCTACTCTCAAAAGTGGATCAAGACTAGAGGCAAGTAATTATAGGCCTGTGAGTCTAACATCACATATTATGAAAGTGCATGAAAGTGTAATGAAGAAAAATAATATGAAACATTTAATAAAAAATATATTGTTTAATATAGGACAACATGGTTTTGTACCTGGAAAAAGTACGCAAACCCAACTGTTAGTCCACCATGAGATAATATACAAAAATATGAAAAGCGGAAATGAAACAGATGTGGTTTATCTAGACTTTGCAAAAGCTTTTGACAAGGTAGATTCATAATAGTATTAGTAGTGAAGAAAATTAGAAAAACATGAATATAGTGGATAAACAGTAGAAGATGGTTAAAAGAATTTTTACACAACAGAAAACAGATAGTTATTGCAAACGATGAGAAATCGGATGAAGCTAAGGTAATATCCGGTGTGCCACAAGGTACGGTGTTAGCTGCATTACTGTTTGTTATTATGATTGCAGACATAGACAGTAATGTTAAGGACTTGGTAGTGAGAAGTTTCGCCGATGACACAAGAATAAGTAGAGAAATTACTTGTGATGAAGATAGGAACGCACTACAAAGAGACCTTAACAAACTATATGATTGGGCAGAGGTAAATAGGATGGTATTTAACTCTGATAAATTTGAATCAATAAATTATGGAAACAGAAGGAAAGCTATATGCATGTAGGGGACCTAATAATGAGACAATCACAAATAAGGAAGCAGTTAAAGACCTTGGTGTGATGATGAATAGGAACATGTTATGCAATGATCAAATAGCAATTCTTTTGGCAAAATGTAAAGCAAAAATGGGAATGTTGTTACGGCACTTCAAAACAAGAAAAGCTGAACACATGATTATGCTTTATAAAACATATGTTCGTAGTCCACTTGAATATTGCAATATGATATGGTACCCACAATATCAAAAGGATATTGCACAAATAGAGAGTGTACAAAGGTCCTTTACAGCTAGAATAGAGAAGTTAAGGATCTTGACTACTGGGAAAGACTACAATCCTAAAAATTATATAGTCTAGAAAGGAGAAGAGAACGCTACATGATAATTCAGGCATGGAAACAGATAGAAGGAATAGCCGAAAACATCAAGGAGCTAAAAATATCAGAAAGAGCAAGCACAGGTAGATTAATAGTGCCCAAAACTATAACAGGAAAAATAAGGAAAGCACACAGGACATTAATCCACTACGCACCAGCATCGATAATGCAGCGTCTATTCAATGCGTTGCCAGCTCATCTGAGGAATATATCAGGAGTGAGCGTCGATGTGTTTAAGAATAAGCTCGACAAATATCTAAGCTGCATCCAAGACCATCCAAGATTGGAAGATGCAAAATATACAGGAAGATGTACTAGCAACTCACTGGTAGACATTAGAGGTGCCTCACACTGAGGGACCTGGGGTAACCCGAACAAGATGTAAGGTCTGTAAGGTAAGGTAAGGTCTCTCTCTCTCTCTCTCTCTCTCTCTCTCTCTCTCTTAGGCATACATTCTCACTCTCCCTCCCTCTCTTCCTTATCTCTTTCAAGCACATATTCTCTCTCTCTCTCTCTCCCTATAAGGGTCTTTCCAAGCACGAGAGTTTCTCGTACAGCAATGATAATAAAACATGGGAAGTTGTAGCAGTTCAGTCCAGCGATAGCTAGCACATCCGTCACACAACTTCTCGTTGCTGGACACTTTCGTCATCACGACACTTATCTGCCTCTAGTCAAAAGCTGCATAGCACAAAGTTACAAAGCAGGGCACAGATGACGTCTACATTTCACTGTCTGGGTTTTCAAATGAATGGTATTCCTCTTGATACTATATAAAAAAAATTTACTGAATTCACTTTTATTCTTTGGAAGTGTTCCCTGTAGTCGTGTTCCATATGAACTGGGGTTTATCTGGTAAATAATTTCTTTGTTATTCCCCTGTCTGGCATAAGGCCCCCATTAGCCAAATGCCCTGCTGTTTGGTTCATTCCGTTTTGTCTGTTGACTTATCTTAATTATCTTATTGGATCTGTATATATCTGAACTCTATCAGTTTCATTTTACTGTTCATGTTCTCCACACATACCTTTTGTCTTTTTAGTGTATATAGTATATCAGCAATCCAAGTGTTCAGAAAAGCACAGTATAAGTAGCTTTTAGAAGCAAAAAATCCATTAGTATTTGGAATGATAATATTATAATGATCCAGAATGTACAAAAAGAATCATAAAAGTTATTGGAAAAAAGTATATTGATAATGCAAATTTTATAACGAAATAATTACGGATGATATTGGAAATGCAAATTGTACTAAAACAAAATGCTGGATGAAAATGAAATAGGTAAAATAAATTGTACAGCCAATATAGAGTTATGAGCGAAGGGGAAAGTCATGATATCAATTTTCATGACAACAATAACAAACGTTGTGACCTGAACTGAGAGTCATAACATCACTTATACAAACAACAACAACAACAACAAAACCGAAAACTAATATTATCGAAAAAAATAAACAATCTTCGAAATGTCATAAAAAAATAGATATGAATAACAATGAAAATAAAAATGATCCAAATTTTTATAACAAAATTGAATAAGAAATCTATTAAAAGTTGTATCAGCAAAATGAAATATCAATTAAAATGAACACCGACGACGATAATGGCAAGAAAATCGTCGATTATTAGAGAGGAATCAGTAAAAGTCGGGAAATAGTTCACATCTGCGCCTCCTCTTAATTCCCGAATTCCCGAGGGCGAACTTTCTATTCCAGCATTCCTGTCTGGGGCATCAGATTTAAATCATTGCCATCAAAGGATCCGCAGTAATTGAAATCTGCAGGTTTTCCTTTGTGATGTCAGGGCAGTTAAGGAGAGATGTATATATGTGTGTATATATATATATATATATATATATATATATATATATATATATATGAATATATATATATATATATATTATATATATAGATATATATATATAATATATATATATATATATATATATATGTTTATATACACACATATATACATATGTATAAATAAATATAGATTTAGATATAGCTATAGATATAGGGATACATATTAAGATATGTATTTGTGCATCTGTCTTTATTGTCTTTATATCTACTTATCTCTCTCTCTCTCTCTCTATATATAATATATATATATATATATATATATATATATATATATATATATATATAATATATATATATGTATATATATATATAGCTAGATACATAAATAGACAGAGCAGTTTTCAGTAAATCAATCAGTCAGTTAAGTACATATCCTTAGAAAGCATAGCTATTATGCTGCTGTCCTAGAAACACGTCTAGAAGAAACCACTGCAAAGAAATAGCGCGAAATAAAAAAAAATAATGAAAATATCCAAATTAAAATCACTCCCTTTCAAACTCCGCACGAAGCGCCCACCCAACACCGAGTGCGTTTCCAAACGGTGCAAACAGAAAAATAAAAATACAACAACGGGAGAAAGAGAGGAAAAGGGAATTCTCAGCTGTCCACACTATTTGGCTCGAGTAACACGGACCCGGTGTAGATTCGGAGGTTCCATTTCGTTCAATTCCTTTCAACTTCGACGCTGCGAAGCGCGGATTACTGGGGGGAGAAAGTCTGCGGCCTGCCATTTTAGAAGAGTCAGTGCGACACGACGCTGGCCTTCTTCGGGATCCCGTTTTCTTTCTGTTTCTTCTGGGCGCAGCTGGAACAGTCTTTACTTATTTTTGTAAGATGTTTTCGTAATGATTTTGCTTGATTCGGGGAATATTTGTGGACAGTGATTTAGACAATTTATGTCTTAGCCTCAGTTGAGAAACCATTATTATTATTATTATTATTATTATTATCATTACTTGCTGACCTTCCCTGCGCTGCCCGGGAAAACTGTGAATGACAGGCTATGGGTTACGAGGCAGGAAGAGGGAGGGGGAAGTGGAGAGAAGAGGGTGTGGGGAAGAGGAAGGAGACAGAAGGAAGGGAGAAGGGAGAGGGGTAGGGGGATGGAAAAAAAAAGGAAGAGGGGCGGGGTGGTGGAATTGGGAGAGGGAGGGGGATGGAAGGGTGCGGGAAGATAGACGTGGAGGGAAGAGGAAGGGGAAGTTAGTTCCTCTATTAGGAGAGAAAAACTATCTCCATTTCAACAAAAGTCAGGCCTTTTATCGATTGTGTGAAATAAGCTGCACAGCAAAGCGGAGGAGAAGAATCGTGAAAGGATCTGTCTTCAGCACACTGCTTGAATTCGTAGTGGATTCATTATAAATGAATGTACTGCTAACTCACTACTGTACTATACTTCAGAAACTCCCCCTTCCTCTTCCCACCCCCTACCCGTAGCCTGTCATTCATAGTTTTCCCAGGCAGCACCGGGTAGGTCAGCTAGTATATATATAAGGCTATAAACCATCCTCGATCAAGGACCTACCCAATAGTTTTCGTGTGATTAAAATCCGTCAAGCTGTTTAGCCGTGATTGAATAACAGACAGGCAGACGGACATGATGCCCATTATAGTATAATAATAATAATAATAATAATAATTAATTATTATTATTATTATTATTATTATTATTATTATTATTATTATTATTGTTGTTGTTGTAGTGGTTGTTGTTCAAAGACCCTGTTTCCAACTGGTATTGTTGCCAACTCTTTTAAAAGACACACACACGTCACACACACACACACACACACACACATATATATATGTGTGTGTGTGTGTGTGTGTGTGTGTGTGTGTGTGTGTGTGTGTGTGCGAGTTTTAAAAGAGTCAGCAAACAATACCTGGTGGAAAGAGGGTCTTTGAACAAAAAACACAATTATAATAAACGATAATGATAATAATTAATAATATTATATATAGGTATACATATATATAATATATATTATATAATATATATATATATATATATATATATATATATATGTGTGCTTTGTGCTATGTGTATGTATATGTATATCACCACTACCAGGACAACAAGCGATAAAAGGATTCACCCCGATTAAACGCGCGTTTAATCAGTTCGAGAATAAACACGAAAGGTTGAGCAAATTATCCGGAAATTGGCCCGATTAACACGACTGGGGGTCATAACGCCCTAGAATTCAGGGTTTTTCCTAAATCCGATAACGACTGTTGCCATTCGCGCCCGAAATAAATTCGTTTCGGGCGCTAATCAATTTTCTTTACTCGAGCGCCGCCCACGTCAAACTCGCGCGCGCGCCAATGTAGTTTCCCATTGATGAATAATAAAAATATGTTTGATGTGATTACTCCGTAATGAGTCGTATCAATTACAGATTTGATTTGGAATCTATTTTTGAAGCTGAATTATTTTATTCATTTCAAAATAGTATCCGGGCCGTGTGTAACGAGCTCTACAATGAATGCTGTCGTTAGTAACGCACGCACGCACACATACACACACACACACATATATATATGTATATATATAAATAATATAATACATATATATATATATATTATATATATATATACATATACATATATAATATATATATATATATAAATATATATCTATATATTATATATATATATATACTATTCGTACAGGAGATATATAAACATAATACCCATATGCGGTTATATGTAATATATAATATAGTTATAAATAGTAATAATATATAATTAGTATATCTAATAATATTATATATACTAACTAACTGCATTATTATATTATATATATATAGGAGTTGAAAATTGAAGTTATAGAAAACAATAGGAAATACAGAAAGAGGAATAAGCTATTAGACAAATAAGATCTCTTATATTATTATTATTATTATTATTATTATTATTATTATTATTATTATTATTATTATTATTATTATTCAGAATATGAACCCTATTCACATGGAAAAAGCCCACCGTAGTGGCCACTGACTTCAAATTCCAACTTCCAAAGAATATTATGGTGTTCAATTGAAAAAGGCTACAGAAGACAATAGGAAATCAACCCCGTAGGAGGGGTGGTGCCGTCAGTGGACCTCATGCGGTGCACTGTGGGCATTACTTAAGGTTCCTAGCAGCGTGCCTTCGCCCCCTAGCTGCAACTACTTTCGTTCCTTTTACTGGACTTCCTTTCATATTCTGTTTCTTCGTCTTACTTTCCATCCTCTCCTAACAGTTGATTCATAGTGCAACTGCTTTGAGGTTTTCCTCCTTTTACACCTTTCAAACCTTTTTAATGGCAATTTCCATTTCTGCACTGAATGACTCATAGGTCCCAGCGCTTGGCCTTTGGCCTCAATTCCATAGTCAACTCTATAGGAAATAAAGAAAGAAGAGATCAGGGATTATGGAAAAATGTGAATTAACAAATGAATAAAGAAATAGATAAAAATGTAAATAAATTACTAATAGACGTACTAAAAAGGCAAAAATAAAAAAGATAAAAAGAAAAGTAAGAGCGAGCGTGCTTTAGCGTTTAGCCTACGTGTTTATGCTCTTTGCAGCGTGAAGACCTCTCAGGGAAATTGGTATGCCACTCGTTACAACGGCTCCTAAGTCGTTAGCCGAAGTGTTTACGAGGTCTCGAGACTCCTTTCCGCTGATGATGGAAATATTCTCTCGTTAATGCTTTTTTTTCATTTTTTTTCTTTTTATCTCGAATTCTGCGCGTTATTTTTATTTTAATCGCAGAATTGTCTGAACATTTGTCATGGTTATTCTGTTTTTTTTTTTCTTTTTTTAATGTGAGATGAGGAGCTGTGACACCGATGGGGGGCGTTTATTGTTACTTTCGATGGGAAGTGTATTCTTGGCTGTTTTCCCGCCTCCTTGACACACGAGCACGCATGCGCGTACATTCACACACGCACAAACACATACACATACAATCAAATATGTACTGCAGATATATACCATGTGTTTCGAAATTAGAGCACCCCCCTCCACAGAACAAATGGAAAATTATGAAGTTTTCTGCTATAGCCTATCCCCAAGTACATTATCTTAAGTTTCTATTAAGCTAGTTTTCATTTTATATTTCTTTTATTTTCAGACTGAGTGACGGAGTGATACAGCCATGGCTAACGACTAGGAGGAAACAGATGGATTGACCGAATTCAGGCTATAACCTTCAGAGAGGCCAGAGATGTTGGCACATCCTTCATTTCATGCTCCTGGATAGCTAAATATATTAAAAGAGATGAATCCTTTGTTAAAAGAAACTGGAACAAAAATTCATATGACTGTCATCACGAAAAGAGTGAGAATCTTGGAAGGCCTGAAGTCCTTTCTCAGGAGTCAAAAGACATCATAGCTGAGGCAGTGGGTAGACCAAGAAAGTCTTTACGTAAATTAGCGCTTGAACTAGGAACAAAAAGGGGAAAGAAAAGTTATAGTGCTGTATATCGTGAGTTGAAAAAATCTGGTATCAAGCCATTTCATGTTATTAGCAAGCCCAACATCACTCAGCAACAGAGAGAAGACCGTGCATGGCTTTGTGGTTCATTTCTTGAACATTGGGATGAAGCTGACTTTCTCCATGTTGCTGCATCAGATGAATTCTTCATTTACACAGTCAGGAAGCCAAATCATAAATATGACATCATTTGGGCTGCAAAGTCGGATAATATCAATGATGACGTGAGCTATCGCCAAGTTGTGAAATTTCCTGAATGTATGGGAATTTTTCTCTGTTTCACAGCCAAATGGTTAATGTGGATCATCAAAGCAAAGGACAGTCATGGAATGGGGAATACTTCAGAGAAACTGTGCTTACTGGTGGAGTATTTCTTTTCCTCAAAGATCCTGAAAATGTGTTATTTGCTGAAGAAGTCACATTTTTGCTTGATAAGACACCATGTTTCAAGGCTCTTATGACACAGGAGCTGCTTCGAAACAGTGGTATCGATTTCTTCTCGTCAAGTGAATTTCTAGGTAGCTCCCCTGACCTTAATGTGTGTGAAAACATTGGTAGGATCTTAAAGGATCGTGTTGAAGCGCGCACAGTGAACTATGATGGTATACCAAGGCTCGCTGACCTGTGAAGAGAAGTGACCAAAGTGCTCAGGGAAATGGAGTTTGAGTCTCAGCTTTTTTGCTATTTGGTGAAATCATACCCCTCAAGAATGCAGGGTGTGGTACAGGGAGATGGAAGCCACACAAAATATTAAATACTCAGAGAGAAACTTAAATAAATACCTGTTCTGAATTACTTTTGATTTTGTCCATATCAATTTTAGTTTATGCTGAAGAGGGGGGGGGGCGCCTCTAATTTCGGAACACCTTGTATATATATATATATATATATATATATATATATATATATATATATATATATATATATATATATATATATATATATATATATCTGAAAAACCAGGAGCTAATTTACCTATAAAAATACGTTACTGTACAGACGCGTTTATTGCAGACTCGTTTATGAACGTAAAAAATGAAGCCAGCATAAATTTTCAAATGAAAAATCGCAATAGATTCCATCCTCGTAAACACATCTCCACCCATCCTCCGAATACTAACAGTTGTTAGAAGGAGTTACAAGGATTAGGATGTCTCAAAGACTTATTAGTCCATTCGAGGAGACATCTTATGCTCACTTATCTGTAAGAGCAGGTTTTACTGTGCATTCACAGTGCCCTAATGATTTTGTCTAGCTTTCTTTTAAACTCTTCCACAATGATGCTGTTTACATCTTCTGGAGGCAGTTTATTCCATGTGTCACATATCTTGTATGTAAAGAAGTTCCTTCAATGGGATGTGTTGTATCTCTTCGGTTCTAGTTTCCATCCATTATTTCTTGTCTGGTTTTCGTTTAATGTAAATTGGTTACTGTCTACTTTTGTTATGCCTTTCAGTATTTTAAATGTTTCTATTAGTTGTCATCGCAATCGCCGTGTTTCTAAACCATACATGTTCAGGGTCTCTAGTCGTCTTTGGAAACATATTTGCCTGATGGATGGAATTAACTTTGTGGCTCTTGCTTGTACCCCTTCTAATCTATTTATGTCCTTACTTAGTGTTGGTGACCAAAACTGTACTGCATAATTCAAGATGAGGTCTAACTATTGATGTGTAGAGCTGCAGCACTGTTTCCTTGTATTTGTATTTAAACTGCCTCTTGATGTCTACAAGAAGTCGGTGTTACTCTTATAATTACCAGAATTATGCAATTTTCGTAATACAGAATACAGTAAAAAAATTAGATAGGGATGTGAGATATCCTGTGACAAAATGTCATCTTTGTCAGATACATTGATAAATCTTTATTCTGGGAAAACACCGGGAAACCGGCTTTGAATCTCATAGTAGCTTGGTGTCATTTGCAAATTTGGCTATCCTACTAGTTAAGCCTACATCAGTATCATAATGTAAATAAAAAACAAGAGAGCGCCCAGGACAGAACCGTGAGGAACTCCATTTGTTACATCTGGCCATTCTGATTCTTCACCATTTATCACGAGAGAGAGAGAGAGAGAGAGAGAGAGAGAGAGAGAGAGAGAGAATAAATGTAAGCTTGGAAGAAAGAGTGAGAGAGAGAGAGAACAAATGTATGCTTGAAAGAGAGAGAGAGAGAGAGAGAGAGAACGCACATAAAAGATATTTTTCTTATGAAACCTGTCCTGAACGCGAACGAGCCCAGATCTCAGTGTCTGGCTCTTTGCAATGTTATTGTCCAACGGTAAACTTTGGTCATTGTGCCGGGCAAAGTTTGGGGGAGGGGGCCACTCTTGGTCCTATCTCTGAGCTCCTCTCTACTACCCTATCACCACCCCACCGCCCACCAAAATAAGAGAGAGAAAAAAAAAGAGAAGATTTCGCAGCAGTATTGTTTGTGCAAGAAACCACGAAGCCTGGAAGGTGATAAAGCTGCCTGGAGTCGACCAAGAAGAAATAAATAGAATGAGTCCAGCGCCCAAACGGGCCACTTTGGCTGTCCAACTTAATCGATTATGAGAGAGACAAAAGTTCCTGCTAAACTTTCGTTCATTTTTTTTCCTTTTTTTCTAGGTTAAATATAAGCTACTTTCGTTTGTTTTATACATTAGATTTATACATGTGGATCGTAGACGGGGGTAGAACGACTTGTGTCAGTTTCTTGAAAAATAAACTGAATCTCTTGATTTAAGCAGCGATTCAGTTACTGGTGGGGGTTGCAGCCAAGGTGAATATGGAACTTAGCTAGTGTCCTTCTGTCAAATCTTTATTTGTTTATCATAAACCAAAGACTTTCTGGAGCTAATCCTTCCAATAAATAAAAAGGTATTTATAAATTTATAATTGTCTCTTGTAAAACCAATAACAAGATATACATATATATATATATATATATATATATATATATAAATATATATATATCTATATATATATATATATATATATATATATATATATATATATATATAGTATATATATATATATATATATATATAGGACTGGCGTTATTGGCTCAAGCAGGCCACGGCATATATCAGGACAGGGTGACAAGGCATATCCCCTTTTACCTCGGGGTGTCAATACACAGCAGTCCTCGCCCGGGAATCGAACCCAGGTCTCCTTGCTAGGCCCATACATATCTATATATATTTACTGAGAGAGAGAGAGAGAGAGAGGAGAGAGAGAGAGAGAGAGCGTCCTCTCTCGGGAATAGAACCAAATTCCCCTCGCAAGGCCTAAATATACCTAAAAGAGAGAGAGAGAGAGAGAGAGAGAGAGAGAGAGAGAGAGAGAGAGAGAGAGAGAGAGAACAGGTTTGGAAACAAAATCACAGTTACATCAAGGGTTTCCTTGAAGCAGAAATCGGCCTAAAGCAGAAGGTTTCAACAGCGCAGGAAATGAGAACAACCTGCTTTAATTGAACAGTATTACGAAAGCTTCCTGTCACCACCAGCGTTGCTATTGCTATCACCTAGCGTTGCTGTCCCTGCTATCACCGGCCAAATAAGTTCGATGTAAACAAGGTTTGTATTCGCTAATGAAGGCCTGAAGGCCTGGTGGTCATGTTGGAGAGGACGACACTGGAGGTAAGGGATTTTGTTATTTTATACCGAAGGTCAGTCCAACTTCCAGTGGGTGTACAGCATTCATTAATATCTCAGGTATGGTCGTGTTAAGGATTTATTATCTCAATTACATCGTCTTACGTAGAGGTGGCTTGTTCAACAACAATAAGCGATTGTTAATGTATTATAATCAAAAGATAAATGGGTGTTACGTCAGAAACACACGCACACGCATATAGCGAATTAGACAGACAGATAGATATATACGTGTGTGTACACTTTTCATCACGATAAAGATTTCTCTGTCAAATAAATTCAAATTTTCCATGGAAGTTAATTAATTGTTGGGAACTCACACCATCTTCGTCCTTGTGGTGTTGCCTGATGCAACACCTTTTGAGTTATAATACCCTTTCGACTTAAGTTTAACCCTTTCGTCTGATGCAACCCTTTCGATTAATGTAACCCTTTTCGACTGATGAAACCTTTTCAACTGACGTAACCCTTTTCGACTGATGCAACTCTTATCATATACATAAAGTAAACCGTACAAATCATGTAACCCTTTTCAACTAATGCAACACTTTTTATTTAAAGCAACCATTTCAAAATAATGTAACCCTTTTTTGTCTAAAGTAACCCTTTTGACTGCTGTAACCCCCTTTAGGCTAATGCAACGCTTTTCATCCAAAGCAATCCTTTCTATAAATGTAACCCTTTTCAACTAATGCAACACCTTTCATCTAGGGCATCCCCTTCAAATGATGTAACCCTCCTCGTCTGCAGCTACCATTTCTAATAATGTGACCCGCATTGTCTTAAACCACCTTTTAGATTAAATGCAACCCTCTTCATCCAAAGCAACCCTTTCAACTAACGTAACCCTTCTCAGCCAGTGCAACACTTCGTCTAGGACAACCATTTCAATTAAAATCAAAAGCAACCCTTACAATTTTCGTCTAAAGCAACCCTTTCGACTGACACAACCTACCTAGTCGAAACTGGCAATGACTGAAGGCGTCTCTAGAATCAGGGAAGTCTGTATCGAGCTAACAACGTTCTTCTGGGAATTTTTTCATCAAACAAAGTAACAAAGCATGGCAGGCGCTCGATAGCTAAGCAATCATCTATTTGTACATCGTCTGGTTTATTTCTCAGAGGTATTTCTACACAAGAATAATATCTACTATCAATGTTTTTGCCACTTTAGGGTGAAAATCGGACGACGCAGAATGGAAATTTTCAACATTATTTTCTGTCATCGTATTGTCTCAGCAGGAGATAAATCATCGTGTCCCCACTACTTTAATAAAAAAAAGAATTGTCCTCTACCTCGTAATATCTCCCGTACGTGCACGCATATAACATCGATGACCCCAAAGAAAGCATCGCAAATAACTCACCAGGAACTCGCCAGCTTGACTTTCACGTGTAATATTTTAAGTCCGACTTCGCGCGACGAATATGTCCGGTCATCCATTTTGATTTAGGAGGTGCCGAGAACGTGAGTTATGGAATCCTGGCAAGCACTAGGAGGAGTAGTAATGGTAGTAGTAATGGCATAGTGTCGCCTTTGCAACGGCTCCAGATATTGACGTTCTTTGGGCGAAAGAAGTTCATCCAGCGCCATACATATCTGACATTTGGAATGACATTTCTTTTTCTTCTTCTTCTGGGACAGTAGTAGTAGTAGTAGTAGTAGTAGTAGTAATTAGTACCTTTAAAACATTTGATATTTACGCTTTTTGAGTAAGAGTTTCATCCAAAGGTGCCGGACATATAGACAAGCTCACCTCCTTCTTCTTCATCAGGGACCCTGATAATTTATGGCTCGAGAAAGACAAACGATATTTTATCGAAGGGGATAAAAAAAAACTCACTTTACTGAGGAGCTTGTAGGAAGTAGGAAGGTCCTCTGAAGTTGAGGGAAAGAGGGATTTTGCATCAGAGAATTGAAGAACAAATAACTCAAGACAAAGATGACGAATTGTCAAGGGAAAGTCAGAAGGGAAGTCTCCAGGAATCTCTTGTTTACTTCATTGTAGTATAACCCTGTCTTGTTATTGCATTACACTGGGAATCTATCTTCTCTGTTTGGTAAGGGACAAGTCCAGAGGTTCACACTATTCCCCCTTCTTCTCTTTTAATAGCTTACCACACATGCTGTTGCTTTGGAGTAAAAGAACTTTTTTGGGAATTTTCCATTAGGAAAAAGTCAGGGATTAGAATCAGAATCAGCTCGCCAAAGGACAAGGGAGTTTCCTTGGAAGGGTGCCCGTTTGAACCATCCCAGCTACTACAACTAAAGCCTGGCGCTCTTCTCTGTGCATATATAAACCACTTGATGTCTCTCGCCCTCCCACCTGTAATTAGCTGAACTTCTGTCACTTAAGACAAACTCTCATGGCACTGCTCTTGATATCTGTAAGGTTTATGATTATTTGTCCTTTGTTTCTTCTCCCTTATTGATTTACATCATCTGCTATTCATTTCTCCCAGTTCCTCTCATATAACGCGTCTCTCGATTTTAAACCGTTACCTTCTCTCTTCCGGGAAGAACGAGGCTTGTTCTTTAATTAATGGTCTATTTATTTATTCAGAATACATAGGTTCCCTTATATAAATCACCTTTGGCACAAAAGGTCAAAAGGTCTTCGTATCCCACAAGGCTTTTCCTTAATCTTCTTTCGCGAGAGTGTAAATATCTGACATTTTGAGCCCGTCCACTGACACAAAGCTGTTGATTGAAACACCCACGTGAAATATAAAAATAAAAACAAATATGAAATAAAAAATGAAGAAGCTATTACAGAAATAAGTCATTGGTAGAACTGGTGTTAGGACTGATACTGGAGGGTCTCTCGCGACCCTTAGGAATAGGAAGAGGTCTTAGCTTTTGAATACACGATGAAAAATAACTTGAACTGTTTTCATGGTTCCAGTAAGTTTCACCGGACAGAATAATGGCGAATTAAGAATTCTTGAGGTGATGTACGTAATATATTTGCGTCAGCAAACACTGGGAAAAAGTCCCGTTTTCTTCTGGATATAGATTTGATTGATATTAATGCATTTCCAACCCAAATAACTAAATGTTGCTTAGAATCATTACGTTTATGGGGGTCATGTTATGGTTTTGGTATATGGTTGTCATCATAACCTCTCTCTCTCTCTGTCTCTCTCTCTCTCTCTCTCTCTCTCTCTCTCTCTCTCTCTCTCATGTGATTATACTATTGCTCTTCGTCATATTTTTTTGAAGACATTAAACTAAATTTCAGCTGAGCATGAATGTCCAGGCGGCACTTATGTAATTCAGTTGTGTGAAAACAGTGAGAGGAGCATTCATTATCCTTGGACAATACGTACCGGAATAAGGGACCAATCAGTAAAAGGACTATTAAAAAAATGTTTCAAAGATTTCAGAAAAGACTACAGTAAAAGGTGGTGAAAATTAGTAAGTTTTGCATGAAAGTAAATCCCATAGTTTCACTTTATGTTAAATTTATGTTAAATCTCTCTCTGTCCCCCAAAGGAGATTTATGCAAGAGAACGGATTAATCCACTCGAAATCCTTTTTAGCAAGTTTCACGTGAAAATAAAACCCAGGGTTTCACTAAATGTGCTGTAATATTAAATCCCTCTCCCCCCATCCCTACCCTACAAATGAGCTTACTGTAAGCGAACCGGATTATTCTTCCGTAGAAAACATCACCAATCGAAATTCTTGTTATTAAGTTTTGCATGAAAACAGATCGCAAGGGTTTCACTAAAAGCGCTGTCATTCCGGTGAAATCCTTGCCATGTTAAATCCCTTTCCACTTAGTTCCCCCAAGAAAAGGAGATAAATGCGAGAGAACAGATAATTCCTCTCTATCAATTATTTCCAAGAACAACCAGAGTGAAATTCCTCCTCGACCTCACCTCTTCCATAATCAGGTTTAACGCCGCGACTTACCAAAGGAGGGACGAACGACATTACGCTCTGGTGGACATCCTCGGAATTAGTTTTTGAATGGCTCCCGAGGGAGACGCCCCTTTGGCAAGGCGCACCCGCGTTCCGATCCAGATTGGAACGTGTCGCGGACCCCTGCTAACACTCCCGACTGGCACCATTCCCACTCTGGAAGAAGGGAGAACGAGCCTGTTCCCCCCTTTCTTCAGATCGTTGGCTTTCCGTCCGACATTCTCGTCCTCCTGACGAAAGTGCCTGTGACGGAGGACAATGGAGGGATGCCAGTTTCCCTGGCGATTAGGCTTCTCCCTACATAGAAACCTGAGAGGTTTCTTTTCCTTATTTTCTTGAACTTAAAGTATTCTTTAAGCTCATTTTCATGACTCGGTGGTACTAAAATGATTACAGTAACTTCCGTGATCATGGTCTTCATTAGTACTGGTAAATCAAAGCATCATTAAATCAGAGGAAGGTTATAGTTCCTTCGAGCAAACTGGAAAAGATTTATTTCCTTTATTTTCTTGAATTTAAAGAACGTTTTAATCTCTATGTAAAGTCTTGGTTGGCATGAAAATGAATGCAATAGCTTCTGGAAACACTGTCTCAATCAATGCTGGTAAAATAAAGGTTTTTAAGCTGTTTAATGTTTCTTAGTGTTACTAAAAAGATTTAAAAAGTTTCTTGGACCAAGGCTTTACACAATACTGGTAAACTAAAGCATATATTTTTAGCTATCTTTATATTTCTTAGTGTTACTGGAATGACTGCAATAGCTCCTGGGATCATGGTCTAAATCGATACTGGTAGAACAAAGCATCATCAAACCAGAATAAAATTATAATCATTCACTAATTCAGTGGTCTTATGAAAATTATTATTATAGCTTCTGGATCAAGGTCCCAATCGGTACTAGAAAAACAAAGGCTCGTCAATTTAATATAAGAAAATTAAAATCATTCAATATTCCCAATGCTTTTAATGATCACCTATAAATAGGAAAGATTAAATTTCACCTCCATTAAATGAGAATTCAATTGGTACTGGTGAAACAAAGGCTCATCAATTTATTAGAGGAAAATTATAATTACTCACTGCTTCACAATACTTTTAATGATCACTTGTAAATAGGAAAGATTAAATTTCATCTAAATTCAACGAGACTTCTTCATATAGAATAATGAAGTATCGAGCCAAAATTCTTCCAAAACTGACGGATAAAATTGCTTTTATCAACAACGTTTCCAATAACGAAAGATATCAAGTGAAAGCATGATACTGTGGCTGTTCGCAGTTTAAAAGTTATCAGCTATTAATAGCCAATAGCCGAAACGAAGCACTGAGATTCGAAAAGGGAATATTATAGTGAAGAATAAAAAGAGGGAAATATCTTTGTGTGTGGTAAATCGAAAGAAAATAAAAGCTGGACAAAAAGATACTAATGGCCTCGTTTTCTACACAACAGCTCCTGTAGAATACGTAGTTAACCCTACGTAAACAAATCCTTTGCACCTTATTCTGTAGGATTCCAAATTCATTACCGACCGTAGACTGGTGTATTCCTGTTTTCCTGTAAACCTCTTCTTAAATAAGGGGTTGGAAATTGCAGTACGTCAGTGTTATATGCCCCTTTTAAGGGGGAGGGGGGGAGAGGGAGAGGGGGGAGGGGGAGGGGGAGAGAAGGGGGGAGGGGGGGGGGCGGTCGGTGGGAATTCCGACTAATCAATCCCCATTAGCAACCGAGAGAGCTTCAGGAACAGAGTTATTTCGATAACTCTCTGTTTGTTTGTTTGTTTATTTATTTGTTTAGTTATTTATTTATTTATTTAGTTGTTTGGTATCTATGAATCTACTTATTTATCCTTTTTTTATATAATGAATGCAAGTTATTCTATGATAAAATACATCACACCATATAGCGTATAGTATATACATCATATATATTATTGTATAATATGTATATTATAATAACATAGACCACACACACATATATACATAGCTATCTATCTATCTATCTATCTATCTATCTATCTATCTATCTCTATCTATATATATATATATATATATATATATATATATATTATATATATATATATATATACTACACTCACACACACACACACACATATATATATATATATATATATATATATATATATATATATACATACATACGTATATACGTACATACACACACATGTATATGTATAATTCAGTTACATTTACCAATAAACAAACATTCACAATTACCTAAAGAGAAAACATGCCCCCATTCAGAAAAAAAAACTTATATTCATAAATCATAACCCAAAAACATTTTGCTGAATAAAAAAAAAAAAGATTGACTTAATCCGCCAGAAAAACAAAGTTGAAGCTCCCTCTCTCTCTCTCTCTCTCTCTCTCTCTCTCTCTCTCTCTCTCTCCCATTAATTCAGCAGTATAGATACAGATCCTGCAATGCCTCCAATTTCCAAAGGGCTTAATTCTCTCTAGGCTTTTTATTTTTATTTTTTATTTTTTAAAGAGATTCAAACCATTGTCAGGTCTTATCTTCTCGAATAAAGTCTGGGAGTTAATTGGCCTTTCCTTGCCTTACCTCCCGATCCGCGAATCTATGACTGAAATTAATTTCCTTATCAAGGATTTACGCCCTCTCTCTCTCTCTCTCTCTCTCTCTCTCTCTCTCTCTCTCTCTCTCTCTCTCTCTCTTTCTTTCGGTTGCTTCCTCGTTCTCCACCCCTCATTTTCTCACTCCTTCTCTTTCCCACTCTTACAAAACATTTCTCTCTCTCTCTCTCTTTCTCTCTTTCTCTCTCTTTGTCTTTTCTGTAACATCTCCACCCTTCATTTTCTCTAGCAACAGTGTGGAAGAGTTTAAGAGAGAACTAGACAAGATCATTAGGACACTGTGAATGAACAGTAAAACCTGCTCCTAGAGATAAATGAGCACACGATGATGTCTCCTCAGATGGACTAATAAATCTTTGAGATTTCCTAATCCTTGTAACTTCTTGTAACTCTTCCTCTCTGTCTCTCTTTTCCTACGTGGATGTATGAATACAAGCTATTTGACAACACACGCGCCTGCGCTTGCACGCACTCATAAGCCTGCACAAACTAAGAAAGGAAAGATCGTGCAAAGTAGAGTTGCATGAAAGTTGAAAGAATGCCTGCGAAGGTGAAAAGCTAAATCATAAGGTGTTTTGCTGTGCTTGGTCATGTAGGAAGACAGGAAGACAACAATCGGGTTGTATAAGTGTATGGTTCTGCAAGGTCAGGAAGCAGGGAGAAAGGAAGACTTGGAAAGTGTTGGATAAATGATGTTAAAGGAGTATCACGGGAGAGGAAGGTAGAGGTGAATGATGAAATGTGGAGGCGGGTTCGACGTGCCGCTGATGAGCGCTCTGTTTAAGCTGATGAGCGCCTCAGTGGCGTGGTCGGTATGATTCTCGGCCATTCCATTGAGGAGTGAGAGATTTGTATTTCTGGAGATAGAAGTTCACTCTCAGCGTGGTTCGGAAGTCACGTAAAGCAGCTGGTCCCGTTGCTGAATAACCACTCGTTCCTTGCAACGTAAAAGCTCCATACAAACAAAGAAATGGCTGATGGCGTGGAAGTTTTTCGCACGTGTATTTCATCCAAGATTCAACAGCTAACGCATGAATATAGCAGCACATGTCCTGTTATTTTTCCTGGGCCAACCCATGGCCATATAACAAAACTGTAATTATAATAGCGAATTTAGATGACTTTCTTAAAGTCTTCATATTTATTTTTTTTATCAGCATTTGTCTGTGCTATAACCAATGCACGTATTTTACTTAGATAAGCGTTTTACAATATCTCAGTATTGTTATCAATGTAGGCGATTCATTGTCTTCATATTTTATTTCTAAAATGTTTTCTCATTATCTGTACTATAAACTTTGCATATATAAATTCACTTAGGTAAGTATTTTACAATTTCCTGTCGAATTACAAAATGTGATATTAAAGTAATTAATTTACGTTTGTCTGTCAGTCTGTCTGTCCGGGTTTCCATCTTTTTCTTGGCATTCATATTATGCACATGTATACACCTAGCTCCTCATATATATATATATATATAGATAGATATATATCATATATATATATATATATATATATCTATAATATAATATATAGATATATATATCTATTATATTATATATATAGATTATATATAATATATATATATATATATATATATATATATATATGTATATATATATATATATATGATATATATGTTATATATATATAGATATACGGTATATTATATATATATATATATATATAGATATATATTATATATAACAATATATATACATATATATATATATATAGATATAATATATATATATCTATCTACGTTATATATCTACTATATATATATATATATCTATATATATCATCATCTATATAATATATATATATATCACCTATATATAATATATATATATATATCTATATAATATATATATATATATATATTATATATCTATAGATATATCTATCTTATATATTCTATATATATATCATAGATATCGGTATATATATATATATATATATATATCTATATATATATATATATATATATATATAATATTATCTATATATTATTATTATAAAACACACACACACACACACACACATTATACACCCATATATATATATATATATATATATATTATATATATATATATATATATAAAACACACACATTTAACTATATATATATATACAATTTTATTACACACATACATAATATATATGTGTGTGGTTGTGTATGAGTGTGTGTGTAATAAACATATAATAAAAAGGGACATATATTTTTATAAGAATTGAAAATACCAAGGAAAATGTACTTAAGAATGTAATAAAAGTTGTCACATCGTTTTATGCGAGTTGAAGAAAACGATGAATACATCACTTAAAAATCACTTCAGGAGGAGAATGGCCTTTTTGCAGTGACCACTGTTGCGTCAGACAAATACTTCCTTAGATAGAGCTTAAATAGAGCTGGTTGTAATTCAACTATGAAAATGAATAGAAAAAAAGAAATAAAGAAATTGAAAATTATACCGCCTCCCTTTACGTCATTCGGTGTTGGAGGTGATAGTGAAGATAACGTTGATACTGATGGTGATTATTCCATTTCAGAAAGACAATGTAAAGAAAGACAATAGTGAAGGTTTATGGTACTGGAAGATTCACTATTTCAAAATTACAGTGAATCAAATGCTAGTAAGAAGGGTCACTGTTTCACTGGTATTTTTAAGACACAATTTCACAACTACAGTGAGTCCAGTGCTAGTAAGAAGACTCACTGTTTCACAATATACAGCGAATTAAATTCAGAGGACTCTCTTTCATGATCACAGTGAATCAAATGCTAGTCAGAAGACTCACTATTTCACAATTACAGTGCTTAAACTGGTATTTATAAGACACGTTTTCACAAATACAGTGGATAAAAAGTTAGTTGGAAGACTCACTATTTCACGATTATAGTGTATTAAATGGTTCTTAGAACCATAAACTGGTATTTATAAGACACGTTTTCACAGATACAGTGAATAAGAAGCTAATGTCTTAAATGGTTGTAAGACACCTGACTGTTTCACAATTATAGTGTATTAAATGGTTGTTAGATGATTCACTATTTCACAATTATAGTGTATTACAGGGTTGTTAGAAGCCTCATTATTTCACAATTATAGTGCATCAAAGGGTTGTTAGATGATTCACTATTTCACAATTATAGTGTATTACAGGGTTGTTAGAAGCCTCACTATTTCACAATTATAGTGTATTAAAGGGTTGTTAGAGGATTCGCTGTTGCACAATGACAATGAATTAAAAGCTGAAACACATTAATTTTGAGCTAGTAAGTTGTAATACACTCTACTGAACAAACTGAAAACACACACATACACTCACACACACTTACGCGTACACACACACAAACACACACATGCGCCTGCAGGGAGACTCGCGCGCGTGCGAGCACACAACTTAAAGAGCCACCATTACCCTCATCAGCTGAGAAATCCCATATTGACAGGTTCCGTATCGCTTGGGCGCCGAGGTTCTCACATGTGACAGGTCGCCATTGTGGAAATTTCCCGTGACAGTCATTCGCGGGAATACAATAACCTTCGTATTTCGGGGTTCCTTTGTGGATCGTCTCTGTGAGTTTGATTTCCTATTCTACGTAGCAGAAGAAACTACGTAATGGAAGTTGGGAGCTGTGAGTTTTCTTCTTCTTGCCATTAATGCAGTGTACTTTTGAAATAGTGACTTTTGTAGCTAGCATTTAATTCACGGTAATTATGCATTATGATATAGTGAGTCCTTTAACTATCATCTAATTCACTGTAAATGGGAAATAGCATTTAATTCACTGTAATCGTGATATAGTGAGTACTCTAAAGAGCATTTAATCTATTGTACTTGTGAAATAGTAAGCTTTCTAACAAGCGTCCTAGCGCCTAATTCACTGTAATTGTGATATAGGGAGTCTTCAAGCTAAATTTTCACTCTACTTGTGAAATGGTGTCTTCTGACTAGCCTTTAAGGGTGAACATAAAAGGAGAGGTAGGCCTAAGAGGAACGGGTTACCTGGTGTGAAAACGCTTCAAAACAAAAGCAGTATAAGAGAGCGCCCAAAGGCATAGGGTGCATTGAGCAGTTTTTGTGAGGGGACATAACGTTCTGCTGATGAACATTTTGTGAATCAAACATTACAGTGAATTAAGACTTACGAACTGTAAGCATTTTCTAACGAAACGTTAAAATGTATAATATAATGCATAAAGAAATTTAAGATAACTATCACAATATATATATATATATATATATATATATATATATATATATATATATATATATATATATATATATTATCTATATATCCTTACGCAATTCTAGACTTGGGTATCTAATTACCTTATCATATCGTCAACTGATAATTTGCTCAAATGATCTCAGGACGATATATTATATGAGCAAAAATTTAAACAGATTAAGTGACTTATAACTTATATATTCAAATATCAAAGTCAGAAGAAACGATATGGTAAAGATGAAATTAGATTCAATCATACTTGAAGCCCAGTCGCTCGCACAGTTGACTTACAAGTCGAAACATTTCGACCACTTTCATCGATGAGCTGTTCGGTCTAGTTAGAGCGACTCCGGTCGTGTAGCATGGCAGCTTTACGCTCGAAAAAGCTTTCCCTTTGATGCCTCTGAATGGCCTGAACATCTTTGGACACCACTTGACTCCTCTCTCTCTCCTGAGCACCCTATGAACCCCGCATGTATCTGCGAATGGTTCACATTGCGTACAGTGACCAATTGACTTTCCTCTCTCTCTCTCTCTCTATTTTTTTGGTTACAAACTATATGATCTGTTAATTTCACTGCCTCTTGCTCTCTAATAATGAATTCAGTTATGCAGCCTGCAATGTACTGAAACTTTGTGTCAGTGCTCTCTCTTCTACGATAAGTACTGATGACTTCTCTCTCTCTCTCTCTCGCGCGCAAGCAAGCGTTTCTGTTTCCTCAGTCGGTATCACGAATCCTATCTCTCTCTCTCTGGCAATGTTTCCTTCTTTCCTTGATCTTCATCGCAAAGGCTCTGTCTCTCCCTCCCACCCCACGTCTCTCTCTCTCTCTCGTGTTTTGTTCTTTCCTCAATCTTCATCACAAATGCTTTCCCTTCATCCTTTCCCCCTCCTTTCCCACCTTCTCTCTCTCATACGTTCCTTTTCCTTAATCTTCATCACAAAGGCTCTCTCTCTCTCTCTCTCTCTCTCGCTCGCAAACCTTCCTCTTTCTTCAGTCTTCATCACACAGAATGTCTCTCTCATTTTTTTTTATATTTATTTTTTTAGCAGTCACAAAACACCACCATAAAACCTTGGGAACACACCAGGGCCAACCCTGCTCAGGACGGCGATAACTCGGGACTCGAGCAGAATTGCGAATGACCTCAGCAAAAGCAATATATATACGAAAATCCTCACTGGGAGGCTCAGCGAGAGAAAAATAAAAAGAATAAATAGAGAGAATTGGTCATTTGGTGCGTGTTTACGTCAGGCCTTCGTCAAAGAGACAGTGGGAGAACTCCCCACAACGGATTCCTGAGGCAATCTGCTGAGGCAACTCACATATCTCAGATTTACGCTACGGAGAGGACGCACTCTCTGAGCTTCATTGGATGGAAAACCTAACTATTATCGTACGGTTGGCATCAACGAGGACACGTTGCGGAAGTGTGCCTAATTGTATTAATACGTGGAGCTCTTACCTGTCTATTCCCGCTGGGAGCATACCTGCAGCCCTTCTGGAGCATTCTTTAAAAAATTTTAAGAAAATTATTTTAAGCGCTTTTCGCGTATCCAGTATCCACCTTAAATACCTGGAGCACTTACTTCTCTTTCCCTTCTTAGAGCGTACCTGGAGCTTGAGTGGAGCAGTTAAAAAGTTTTTTTTCTAAATCTTTTAAGCGCTTTCCATAGCTCTTACCTATGTTTCACAACTGGAGCCCATATGGAGCATTTTTTTAAACTTAAAAAAATCTATTTTAAGCACTTTCCATACAACCAATCTAAGACTTCAGAGGATGTACTTCGAACTTCAACGCAAATCTTTTATTGGGTTCTCTACATAATGCTTAACATAGTACATATACAAAAGGTTACAGAAGATTATATAACATTACTCTCAGAGCACTAAGAGGAAAATGAGACATTCCACTAACAAAACCTCTTTATTCCTTCATATACAAACTTCACATCTAAATGACCATTCTTTTAAAGAGCGACTAATGTCTTTTTCTAACTGGTGAGATGAATGGAGTCCCGTTGAGTCCATCTAAATGTCACTGGAAGGAGATAATGCAGCTATTACAGAAGGGAGCTTTACGCGCCAAAACACGACCAAAACATATCAAACCTTCCTCTTCTCGCTTCTTTGAGAAGGAAGCTAGGTCTTCTTCGTCTTCGTTTTCCTCAAGTCACTAGATTTCTCGTTAGGATTCTCTACTCTGTTGAAACAATGGAAATGGTTTTCTTCCGTGTTTTATGCTTTTAATGGCCACTTAAATATCATTGGTGATGATTATTGCAATCCTAATTTCTCTGATCGTTGTATCTTCAGGACAAGGAACGAGGAGAGCCGTTCCATATCCAAAAGATTTTTCTGAAGAATAGTGATTCTAAACTCATGTCGATTATTTTTTGATAAAGGAAACTCGATATCTCTTTGTCGTATCAAATGAATCATTATATGTGGCCAGGAAATATGTAGTATTCCCCATTACAGTTTGTTCAATATACCGGTGCGTTGACAGTTGAAATAACAAATAGTTCTCAAAATCTGGCAACCGAGTGTGAGAAAATCATTATGGGGACATACGTACATACATACATACATACATACATATATCTATATATCATATATATATATATATATATATATATATATATATATATATATAGTATATATATATATCACTCATTGAAATCAAGAAAAGATAGAACAGATGAGAATCAGAACTATTGTGAAACGATGAAATGATATCCTAATACGTAAAAGAAAATGAGCTCAAATGGACACAATATATTTCAACACTTGAAACTTCTTAGTAAAAACAGCGAAAATCGCCATTTTCTTCTGAGCGTGAGGAAAGAAAACGGGAATAAAATGCTGTATCAGCTCCGCCCTGTTAATCTGATGATTTTCATTTGCAATTCACTTAATAACAAATTTGTCAATATATTGTCAAAGTTTACGGAGACCAGTGGATCTCTTTAAGCTGTATAATAATAATAATAATCATCATCATCATAATAATAATAAAAATAGCAACAGTGAAGAAATCCTTAGTGGTCGAAGTGCATATATATTAGAAATATATGTACATACGAAAGCTTGCTTCTCGAAAGTTCTCGACCGTATATATATATATATATATATATATATATATATATATACATAATATATATATATATATATATATTATATATATATATATATATAATATATAATATATATATATTATTTACACCACTGTGGAATTCTTCACCATTTTAGTGATTCGTGCTATCTTAATATTTTTATGCATAATAATATAATAATAATAAAATAATAATAATAATATATAATAATAATCATAATAATAATAATAATAATAATAATAATAATAATAAAATAATATAATAATATAATAATAATAATCATAATGAGGAAAATAAGTCAAGATGATATATGGTCAAGGTAGCAGCAATGTCAGTAGAATTATTTTACCCATAAATGTATGTACCTTCATTTGTGAATGGACATTTATGAACAGTATATTATGTGGTCGTGCGTACATATATACACGGTGAGTATAAATGAATATAAGAATAATAATTGTGTTAACATGTTTGATAAAAATGGAGCGCCATTGGTCCATGCTTGGCAAATGTGCATTTAACGAAAGTATTTTCACTGGTGTACAAACGAACTAATACACACGTACACACACACGCTCGCATATATATATATATATATATATATATATATATATATATATATATATATATATATATATATATATACATATATTTATGTATATATATTATATGTATGTATATTATATATATATATATACTATATATATATATATATATATATTATATATAATATAAACATAGAGTGTGTGTGTAGATGTGTGTGTGTTTTGTGTTTTTTCAGTAACACGTATTAGCCTAGATGTAGGAAAATTAAAAGATAAGATGGCCCACCCAGGAATAGCTAATTCCAAGAAACACCCGAATGGTTAAAATTTTGATGACAGTGAATCAGCTAATATCCAAATACACAGCTTTAGTTTTTGCTTACAGAAGCATGGATTCATCTTTAATGAGAGAGAAAATATGAGACTAATAGAGGAATTTTAACACGAGGATGACGTCCTTAGATGTGGCAAAAGCGTCACTGTTGCAGGATTGATGTGAAACCGCTGTTTATCTTGGCTCGGTTTTACAAATGCGACGTTGCGCCTATGACATTTTTTGGAGTCCGTTCAACTACTTTATTTCCCTGCTTATTTCTTGTCCACAGGAGCCTGCAACTTGATGTTAGTCATACAAATGTGGCGCCTCCGCTCTTAAGGAAGTTGTGTATCCACTATATGTTACAGTGATTTGATCAAATTTACGCTAGGCCTAGTACTGGGGCACTTCCGGCCATTCGTAAGTGAATAAGTGATTGCAAAGTGGCCTTAGACTGTTTATAGGTGTTGCACCTGGTTTCAGAGTGTGGAATATGCGTCCAACATCAATTATTTGTGTATATGTATATGTATACAGGGTGGGTTAACAACTAGATCATTTTTTTTTTGTAGGCAAATGCGAAGCATGAACCCTTAACGCCCACATTTCAGAAGACATGCAACACATTCTTCGCAAGATGAGCAATCCTGGGAATCCTCTCTCGCACATTCACATATCAGTCGGTCTTCCTACGCAGCTCATCACTTTTTGTACCCCGAAGGAACTTACCACTTACACAGTAAAAAAAAAAAGAAGAAAAACATACACACACACACAACACAACATCCCTCCTGTAACTTATAGTAGAAATGAGGACTTAGCTCTCCTATGTACAGCATGGGCTAAAGAAAACGTTACGCAAACCAACCACTGTATGATACAAAAAACAAGTATGGTAATAATATGCACAGAGTCCATGATAATACATCCTGTACTACTCCCCTTCGCCGCGTTCCAGTCCCCTAGCTCGTGTAGACTGTATGCAGAAGGCAGGAAGAGGCGGCAGCAGCTGCAGCAGCTATTGTTTGCGAGAGAAAGTAGTGGCGTATTGGAGTGCAGCTGGAGATGTAACTCAGCAGGAGGAGGAATAAGAGGCTGCTGTCGCACCGAAGAAGGCTCGAAGCAGCGTTTGTCTGCATTGCTGCTGGTTTCTCTCCTGCAGAGAGAGGGAGAAGAAAAAGATGATGATGGTCTCCCGCTTATGATCGCGTCGTGTTTACGAGGTGCGTTCCTTTCGTTGTGGAATCGCGGCATATTTAAGAATTTTAACTTTTTCATAGATGTTTGATACTTAATGGATGAATTTTATTGGACTTGTTTAATATTTGGTAAGTGGATTTGTTTAAAGACGCGTTCCTTAGGAAATCGCGTTTGTTACTTAATAAGTGGGATTTTTAGGACTTTTTAGTTAATACTTGATGAGTTAATTTTATTTATAGATGCGTTCCTTGTGGGATAGCGGCATATTTAAGCATTTAAATTCTTTATTATAGATGTTTAATACTTAATAGATAGGTTTCACTGTACTTGTTTAATATTTGATAATTGGATTTCTTTTAAAGATGCGTTCCTTGTGAAATCGCGTCATATCTAAGAGTTTTCCTTTTTTTTGTAAGACAATTGATATTTCATTCTTATGTAGTTGTTTAATATTTCATATATTCTTTTTTATACTTTCTGTATTATTTAATATGTGTGATTTTTTTTATAGATGTGTAGTAGGTCTATTTAAAGGGGGGAGTTTTTTTTGAAGTTCTTTATATTTGATAGATACATTTTTAATTTAATAGATGCATTTTTTATAATTAGAAAACGAGAGTCATCAAAAGATATTTCATGTAAGAAAAATCATATCTATTACAACTCTCACATACTCTAATTCTTGTTTTTTTTAGTGTTTCGTATTGATGTCATATTTCTCACGTGAATGCATGCCTTTTATTAAACATGTCATATTCTACAAAGATATGTTTTACTAATGCGATGCTTATGGAATGATAATAATCGTGTTTAATACGTTATCTGAGATTTGTTGCAAGTAAAATGAAAAAAATGAACACAAATATTTAAATTTAAACGTGAATTTACTTATTCGATTTATCCGCTGAAACAACAGTCTCGTAATGAAGAATTGTGAGCTTACAACTCTTATATTAAATATGATAGTAAATTGTTACACGTTACAGATCAGGAGTGCAAGTTGTCAAAATAAAAGCGGCTACACTGTTATAAAAGAGAGTGGCTGGAATATGGATTACGGGTCGAGACGAACGGCAGTTTTATATATATATATAATATATATATATATATATATATATATATATATATATATATATATATATAGAGAGAGAGAGAGAGAGAGAGAGAGAGAGAGAGTGGCTGGAATATGGATTACGGGTCGAGACGAACGGCAGTTTATATATATATATATATATATATATATAATATATATATATATATATATATATATATATATATATATATATATATATAAGTCATATCACTTTTCCGTGATTTATATACATATATCGAGCTACAATGTCCTTTAATATCTAATTCGCTCTACCTAGGAATTAATATATTTTCATATATGCTTAACCGAAGGGGAATTTTTTCTCGATAATAGACTTGCCTGATCGGGGCGCGAACCCAGGATCCTTTCAAATCCAGGAACGTCAGTAAAGCTTTTACCTACTACACTATCGCGGTAGTGTAGTAGGTAAAAGCTTCACTGACGTTCCTGGATTTGAAAGGATCCTGGGTTCGCGCCCCGATCCAGGCAAGTCTATTATCGAGAAAAAATTCCCCTTCGGTTAAGCATATATGAGAATATATTAATTCCGAGGTAGAGCGAATTAGATATTAAAGGACATTGTAGCTCGATATATATTATATATATATATATATATATATATATATATGTATATATATATATATATATATATATTATATTATATGTCTATATATGTCTATATATATATATATATATATATCTATATATATATATATATACTATATATACTATATGTCAGATATCTATTTATATATGTAGTATATATATCAATATATATATGTATATATATATATATATATATATATATATATATTATATATATATAGTATATATATATATATATATATATATATATATATATAAATATATATATATATATATATAATATATATATATGTATGTATTGATAAGCTCTTCTTCAATATTAATTCTTCGTCATATCAAGAATAAAGTTACTGACCTTATAAGTTTTTGCTCAAATTTTGGTAAAGCCAAATTTTTTCTTGTTTTATAAAAATCATTGGTCCATAATTTTGCTCAAATATTTGTAGCGTCTATGATTAATTTTTCTCACAAGAAATTATATATCTATATATATATTATAATATTATATATATATATATATATATATATATAATATATATATATATATATCACTACCAGAAATTGGGCGGTTAATTAATAATGATAATAAGTATTATTATTAGTTTTCATATTAATAATAATAATAATAATAGTAATAATATTAGTTTTCATATTAACTGTTCGATACTGCAATACACAATTTTTTCATCCACCACAACACAGTTGCGGTTAAACAGTGAAAACGCCATTGACAAGAAATGGGGAGTTCACATTATGTCATCTCTAAGTTTACATATTTGAATACTTGTCAGAGATGAAGGCTAAAATAGGGAGAGAAAGACCAGAGGTATCAAAGTTAGCCCTAGCGTCGTCATCGAGTTGAGCACCGGCTAATTATGTAATGATATAAACGCTTAATCCTGTTATATCTTTAAAAAAGGGTTAAAAACGTAAAATAAAGATAGATATCTTGACTTGAAAACAAGGAACGGAATCTAAAAGACAATGGAAAATTAACTGTTCCACACAGGAACCAGGTTCCACCCTTTCCACGAAGTGTACGATACCTAAAACCGAGTACGAGACTTCTCCCGCCTTGGTACGATAACCACCTCTCACTCGCTAACACGAGAATCCCGACAAACCGTTCTTCCTCCTTCCTTAGCGAGGTCCTTCCTACTTCACGAGACTCCTGAGGGTGCTGGCGGGGGACACTTACCGTTAAGGATGTGTATCCTGACGGAGGCTACGGCGCTGGGCGACGGTATACAGGAGTAGGTGCCTGTAGCAGCGTCGTGGGCGTCGTGAATTAGGAGGATGGTCTTGGTGACGACCCCGCGGTCGGTGATCACGCTGACACGACTGTCGCGGTTGTCGTAGTTGATGATCTTCGTACGTGTGGGGGTGAGTATGCGGGTGGGTTTGGAAAGAGAGAGAGAGAGAGAGAGAGAGAGAGAGAGAGAGAGAGAGAGAGAGAGGGTGGGGAACCATATAGATGAAGACAGGAAGAGAGAGATAAATGGAGAAAGATTATATCTATATATATATATATATATATATAATATATATATATATATATATATATAATATATATATATATAGAGAGAGAGAGAGGAGAGAGAGAGAGAGAGAGAGAGAGAGAGGAAGATAAAGGGCATAAAAATGGAGAGAGAGAGAGAGAGAGAGAGAGAGAGAGAGAGTAAAAGCAGGAGAGAGAGAGAGAGAGAGAGAGAGGAGATAAAAAAGGGTGGGGCATCAGATGGAGAGAGTGAGAGAGGCGAGAAGAGAGGGAAGAGGGAGATAAAAGGGGCATAAAAACAAATGGAGAGCTAAGGAGAGGAGAGAGATAAGGGGCAATACAAATGGAAGAGAGGAGAGATAGGAGAGAGAGGAAGAAGAGAGGGGAAGATAATGGGGCATACCCAACAAATGGGAAGAGAGAAGAGAGATAGAGAGAGAGAGAGGAGAAGGCGAGGAGGAAGAGAGAGAGGAGAGGAAAATAAGGGCATCAAATGAGGGTAGTAGATTGATCAGTCAGTACCATTAAATTAAATTTCTAATGAAATAATTCCTTCCCATTGTGGCTATAACCAAATTACAAAATATTAATGAATGCCTGTAATTTAACATTACGATAATCCTAATATTAACCACAAATTTATCATTAATAAAGTAACAGTACTTAATCTTGTAAAAAGTGACCAGTAGATTCTAATCATATATTCAAGTGATCTCTTTACATTATTAAGTAACTTACAGTCTTAAAAGGATCTCATAAATTGTTTCACATGATATTATAATGATAGCAAAATCTCACCTTATTATTATGATACCAAAATATCTGGGTATCTGTTTTTGGGTTGTGGTTGATAATGCAGGTCAGGTTGATGGTTGACCCTCTGTCCACGTATCTCTCTGACGACCCAAGAATGTGCGACGTCGGTACTGGTTTGACAAACACACAAATGAGGGAAAGTTGTCAGCATATGTATTTCATATGTACTTATATGCATGCATAAGATATTCATATATGAAGTGTACGCACACACACACACACACATATATATATATGTATATATATATATATATATATATATATACATCTATATATATATATATATATATATATATATATATTATATATACACACATATTATATATGTATGTAGTTCCTCGTTAACGAGTGATTTTCGCGCTTGGCTACCAAAACGGTGGTCCGAAGTTCGATTCCCGGCTCTGCCAACACAGAATCAGAGGAATTTATTTCTAGTAATAGAAATTAATTTCTCGACATAGTGTGGTTCGGATCCCACAATAAGCTGTAGGTCCCGTTGCTAGGTGACCAATTGGTTCCTAGCCGCGTAAAAATGTGTAAACCTTCGGACCAGCCCTAGGAGAGCTGTTCATCAGCTCAGTGGTCTGGTAAAACTAAGATATACTAACTTTTATATATGTGTGTGTGTATAAAGTACACACACACACACACACACACACACACACACACACATATATATATATATATATATATATATATATATATATATATAATATATATATATATATATATATATATATATATTCTCACAAATATTAGGTAACAAATTCCGTTCGCCATCCAGTTCATTAAGAATATAACCATTGACGGTTCAGTGGTCAAAGTCACTGAAGTTGCTGTTTCTATACCAGGTAATGGTTCGAATTCCAGTGGTGATGGAGCAAGTCATTCCCGAGGAATAATGAACTGGATAATAAACGAAATTTGTAACTTAATTTTTGTGAATATTATAAAAAAATCCACACAAATATACACACACATGCACACAACGTTCCCTCTCTCTCTCTCCTCTCTCTCTGTCTATATATATATATATATATATATATATATATATATATATATATATATATATATATATATATATATTATAGTTATACAGACACACACACATTATAGATATATATACATATATATCACACTATTTAAAACAGTTCAAGAACAACATTTTATCTTTCTCCTCACTAGCTAACCCCACATACAAAACCACACAGAAATTTTAACCAAAAATAAATGAATTAACCACAACCACCTATCTCTCTCTCTCTCTCTCTCTCTCTCTCTCTCTCTCTCTCTCTCTCTCTCCACAATCTTCCCTCCACGCCCCCGAAGATGGGGAGCGGAACCCACCAAAGACAGAGAGGTAGACAGGGAAGGTGATGGGGTCGGTTGGGTGCGTGTTGACCTGGCAATCATAGCGTCCGGAATCCCTCGGCTGCACCGAATTAATTTTCAGGATCCACGAGCTGGAATTGACACCGGGAGAGTGGATGACCTCGAAGCGGCCATCGGCCGTGTAGGTGTACTGAGCCACCGTCAGGATGTGCAGGTCGGCCTCCCTGATCCACGACACCTTGACGAAGTGAAGAAAAAGATGGATATTTTTTTATATATTTAAATAAGTAATCGATGCTCCTTCTTAACACTGTAACATAGTCTATTACCAATATTCTTTCTTCCACGAAATAAAGAAAAGGATATACTTTATAAGTAATTTATGCTCCTAATCAACACGGTATAACATAATTTATTGATAATCTTTATTGACGGAATGCATAAAAGGATTTTAATAAGTAATTCATGTTCCTACTTAACACAGTATATCATATCCTATTGATTATCTAGATTGGCGAAATTAGTTCCTCGTTGGGCGAGTGGTTTTTTCGCGCTCGGCTACCAATCGGGTGGTCCGAAGTTCGATTCTCGGGTCTGCCAACGTGGAATCAGAGGAATGTATTTCTGGTGATAGAAATTCATTTCTCGATATAATGTGGTTCGGATCCCACAATAAGCTGTAGGTCCCGTTGCTAGGTGACCAATTGGTTCCTAGCCACGTAAAAATATCTTATCATTCCGGCCAGTCCTAGGAGAGCTATTAATCAGCTCAGTGGTCTGGTAAAACTAAGATATACTTTACTTAATCAGTAATGTGTTCGTTCTCAGCAGCGGTCAACAAATCATATGAACCATATTCCTCCTTTGGCAAAATAAAGAAACGTGTATTTTTCAATTAGTAATTCATGTTCGATCTTAACAGTGTAAAGTAATCTTCTGTCTTTAGCAAAATAAAGAAAAAGCCATTTTAATCGATATGTCCAAACTTAAGATAGGCTGTCATATTTTATTAATATTATTCTCTCTTCTCATATTTTATATTTTCAAACGATTTGTGCCTAAATGATTATAACATATCCTTTTGATAATCTTCGCTCTTCAGGAAAATAAAGAAAAATATCTTTTATAGATAATCTATGTTCGTTCTTAACATCATATTTTATTAATAGAAGAATATAGGATTTAGGTCAGAGGCCTAGCGCTGGGACCTATGAGGCCATTCAACGTTGAAAGAGAAATTGAGAGTAAGAAGTTTTGAAAGGTGTAAAGAGAAGAAACCTTAAAGAGAATATGAACGGAGGAGCAGTAAAAGGAATGAAAGAAATTGCAGCTAAGGGCCGAAGGGACGCTGCAAAGATCCTTAAGTAATGCCTACAGTAACCACGTGAGGTGCACTGACGGCATTACCCTCCTACGGGGATATTTCCTTGATGACATTCCTCTGGTAGTCTAGACTTCTCAACGAACTGTAATTAACAATTTATAACATGAATGACTTTATGATGATCTTCCTTCTCTCTTTTTTTTTTTTATTCATTTTCAGTCCAAAGGCGACGAACTTTTCATGTGGGAACATTTAAAATTTGCCAAGTTTTCTTTTCCACTCGTCAACGAAGCAGTCACGCAGCCTGCGGCCTAAACCGTTTAATTTGCAGATGTCAAAATTCATGATGATTGGAACAGACGTCCAATAAAGCATTTTTTGACGTTTTTCGCTATTATTAGCGAACGCTGTTCTCGCTGGATAGCAAGGGTAATATTCCATCGGATTACTGGTAATGGATATTCTCTCTCTCTCTCTCTCTCTCTCTCTCTCTCTGTCTAACTAACTCACGCACATACTTTAATAAAACAGGGTGTACAATTCTCTGTCTGTCTGTCTGTCTCTCTCGATCGCGCTCTCTCTCTCTCTCTCTCTCTCTCTCTCTCATAACTAATAAAACAGGGTGAGCACTTCTCTCTCCCTCTCTTTCTCTCTCTCTCTCTCTCTCGCATAACTAATAAAACAGGGTTAGCACTTATCTCTCTCTCTCTCTCTCTCTCTCTCTCTCTCTCTCTCTCTCTTTTCAGTAACCCACACACAAACACACATACACTGTTTTAAAACAGGATGAACAATTTCCATTTTGTCATTGTATATGTATGAACTCTGAATATACAGAGGAGTTATTTGCATATGTTTGTAAAAATAGGTAGAAGAGAGCCAGATAGACAGAGAGCAGCGGTAGCAGCTGTAACCTTTGTTTTGTACCGACGGTAGATAATATATTTAAAGAAATACCTTTAGTAGAAAAATAAACGTACTAAAAGCCGACGTCATAAGTGTATGAATATACTACAGGATATCATAGTCTGTGTTCTCGAGACTTTTCATCAACAGGAATATGTCCACAAAAAAAAAAAAAAGAGAAAAAACTTAGGAATTCAGAGTAAATGAATACCTATCTTCTTCTACAATAATAAAATGTGAATAGATCTTTCTTCTTTGTCCGCTACCGGTGGGGGTGTGATAGGTAGGGGGATCGGGAAGGTAGGGGAGACATGAAACATCCATCCTCCTCCTGCAAACCTGTTTGTCCGCCCAGGGTGGGGGCGAGGTAGGTAGGGGATCGAGTGAGTAGGGGAGCCATGAACGGCTGCGCTGGGTTCCAGTGCAGAGTAGTGCACGTCATCAAGCTCGTATTAAATGAATATGAGATTTTATCAGTATTAAATACAAAATATACAGAAAAAAAGAAAACTGACTTTTTCCCTGATTCGTAAATGATGTACTATAGTCAGACAATATTTTTTAGAATGACATTTTTACATTGTACACAAACTGATCTCCGCTATTTAGAATATGATAAGAGAATGAATCCATGAGTAGAATGAAGAATCAGGGAATAGTTGGCAATGCAATATATTCAGTTTGTGTATTAAAAATCCATAGTTATATAGTAAACTACGTTACTAAGCAAGATACAAAAACAAAAACTTTAGAACGTCTGAGCGGTGATCTTCATGTGTTTACGTAATTGCATACACATACA
>NC_087219.1:25691153-25716153 GCF_015104395.2 Macrobrachium nipponense
TTATTATTATTATTAGTCATTAATTCGCGGCGTTAGGATCGCGTTGTTGTCTGGTGTAACCTGCTGGTGTAACAGGTATTATAGACCATTCAGGAAACATAACGACGTCCAATGCTCTCTCTCTCTCTCTCTCTCTCTCTCTCTCTCTCTCTCCATATATTCATCCTGTCAATGGAATGATAAAAATGTATTCTGTTTGCAAATCCGGTCCCCTTCATCTCTCTCTCTCTCTCTTTCTATCTCAACACATAATCTCTTTCTTTCTCACTCTCTCTCTCTGGGTGTCGTCCTGTTATTATTATTATTATTATTATTATTATTATTATTATTATTATTATTATTATTATTATTATTATTATAACATCAATGGTCACTCTGGACGGTTCAACTTTCGTTCTTGTGGAGAAGGGACAAAGATTTCCTCAAATGTATCCTCTAATAAACGTCTAAATTCCTCTCTAGTTTGATGTCCCCAAAAGTGAGTTTTGACATTTCGCCAACGTTGACTCTGATAAATGTTCACAAACAAATGTTCCAAGTCTCTAACACTAGATAAATGGGTCTCACATTTAACATGAATTCATATCACTGCCTCTTCCTCTTTTATCTCTCTCTGTCTCTCTCTCTCTCTCTCTCTCTCTCTCTCTCTCTCTCTCTCTCTCTCCTTACATACGTTCACTCCGGCACTCTCTCTCTCTCTTTCTCTTTCTCTCTCTTCTAAAAAATGTTCATTCTAACACTGGAATGACTAAATCACTCTCTCTCCTTCTCTCTCTCTCTCGCTCTCTCTCTCTTTCTCCTTTCTCTCTCTTCTAAAAAACCTTCGTCCCTCTTCTCTCTCTCATCTCTCTCCTTATTTCGTTTGTTCCGAGTCTTAGGGATCAAGGAACAAAGTGTCTCCACTCGCTGGGATATAAACAGACATGAATTGCAACAGGAAAGAGGTATCAGGTCAGGAATCAATCTGTAAACTTTTTGCACTCTCTCTCTCTCTCTCTCTCTCTCTCTCTCTCTCTCTCTCTCTCTGCGTTCCTCTGCATACTGGTATAAGAGCATACAAGCACACAGATATGTGTAACCCATTGAATTTTTGTAATAATAATAATAATATAATAATAATAATAATAATAATAATAATAATAATAATAATAATAGCAGGAAAGCTATGTCAGGTCAGGATTAATCTGTCAACGCTGACATTTTCCCTTACCCTTGCAACCTGATTTCACGGGTATGATACATATCAGAGAGATGAACATTTTATTTTTGTTCTGCTCTCTTCGCCGTCCTTAAACTACGATAATATTTCGTCACATTTCAGTAAATATTTCCTCCTAACGTCCACCTCATGACGTGATTGATTGTGCCAAGAAGCAAGCCAGACTATGGAGCTGATATTATCGACTTGAAAGACTGAAAAAATTAGATTAAAGTCTGAAGTATTATGTCCACCGGGATAAATATTAGCATGTTGAAGAAATAGTTCATGGTATTATCAAGCATTTACAGTCTGCCGCTTGATGAACGAGTGTTTTGGCTACAGCCAAAAGAGACCAAAAGTGAACTGCAAATGACGTCTTAATATTTATCCATCTGACGTCATGAGCTAAATAGTCAGTACTTACGCTGAATATTACTGCATGAATTATTCTAATATAGAGATATGACTAGGAATTGTGCTATCTAGCCTTTATATCAAAGTTATGAAAAATGCTATCACAATCTTGCCCTCTGATCATTTCTACTAAGATCATTGAGCATTCAGAGGTTTCCCGCCCCCTGGTTTTTTGATGAAAAATATCAAGAGAAATTAGAGAGAAGCAAATGAGATTTCACAGACGAATTAAAAAAGAGAAAGAGTAACAATCTGAATGGTCCTGATTGCAAGACATACTGACATGGAAAATGGCAGTCTATTAGATGCTAATAGATGTTAAGTGGTTTTTAGATATAAGATACATAAACCTCGTAGGAGGTTAGTGTCATCGGTGCACCTCATGCGTTGCACTGTAGGCATTACTTGAGGGTTTTTGCCACCCCTTTCGGTCCCTAGCTGCAACCCGTTTCGTTGTTTTTACTGTACCTCCGTTCATATTCTCTTTCCGCCATCTTGCTTTCCACCCTCTCCGAACAATTTTTTCCATATAGGTTTTCCTCCCGTTACATCTTTCAAGCCTCCATTACTCTCAATATCCCTTTCAGCGACGAATGACCTCATAGGTCCCAGCGCTTGGCGTTTTGGCCTAAATATTATATCAAATACCGATAGTTATTTATTTTGTATATATATATATATATATATATATATATATATATATATATATATATATATAGAGATAGAGAGAGAGAGAGAGAGAGAGAGAGAGAGAGAGAGAGAGAGAGAGAGTAATTTAAAATGACTTTTAAGCGAACAAATGTAAATATTAAAAGTCAAATCAGTGCAAAACATCCTTCAGTGACGATTGAACAAAAGAAATAACTTTCGGTGTTTGATATAATATTTAGGCCAAAACAACGCAAGCGCTGAAAGGGATATATGTATGATATAGATATTGTATTATGTATATATTATAATATAATATATATTATATTAATTCTATATATAATATTATAAATATATACTATACAAAGTAATCTACATATATTCTTATGCTGTTCTTCTCGCAACGCATGACTTCCCCTCAGTATCTGTATGAAATGTTGTAAAAGTGTTTGCGATATTTTCAGATTCAATATTAAAGTTAAGGAATAACGTAGAATGTGAAAAGAGAGAGAGAGATTTGCTTGTTCACAAGAGCGGACTTGTCATTCGTCACTTAAGGCCGCGTGGTTCTATTTTTATTTCATTTTTATTTCTGTAAACAATCATGTGATGCACGACTGTCTTAAACTTGCTTGAGAAGTCATGTCATGTTGCATCATCTTTCATAAGACCGTCCTAGCAAGATTCTGCCTAAAACGTTTCACGTACGTCTGATACCTTTCACTTCATTTTAATAGAGATTCTTTTGTTCTGAAACTGGTCAATATTACTGATAAATTAACTCTTATATCTCTCGATTTGTCAAAAGATAATCTGTTGGCTCGTGAGTACCTTAAATATGAAATGGAAAAAGTTTGTGACGTCAGTCACGGAAATGACGACATCAATTTCATTCGAGAAGATTCTGTGATAATGACTTTCATTTTAAGAGACTTTTATTGTCTGAAACCGTGTATTAGTAAATGTAATTTATAACTGTAATCCCACTTTCTCTCTGTTTATTGTTAGAGAATTTTTAAGAAAATGGAAGTCTCGTCGCCCAGCCATTTTGGGTTAAGAGAGAGAGAGAGAGAGAGAGAGAGAGAGAGAGAGAGAGAGATGTCATTCGGGTATCAGAGACTATTCACGTTTGTTGGTCCTTCCAGTCTCTCTCTCTCTCTCTCTCTCTCTCTCTCTCTCTCTCTCTCTCTCTCTCTCTCCGTATGAGAGAATTTTGTTTTACATTAACGTAAACATTTAATACTTAGTTGTTGGTCACTCATAAATTTTAGTCCTTCCTCTCTCTCTTTCTCTCCCCGTATGAAAGAAATTTGGTTTTACATTAACGTAGAGATTTAATATTGAGTTGTTGGTCACTCATAAATTTTAGATTTAGATTTTAGATTTATTTAATTACCTAGTGCTTATTTGTGGAATCTGAACAGACGTTGTAAAAGTGTGTAACAGGCGCCTCGTGCGTAAGTGTTTACTGGTGATTTCGAAAAAGGCTTTCTAAAACTGGTATACCAAGGTAAGGGTTTTTTTTTAATAGCCTAAAAAGTACATAAAATACTAAAAGTACTTAGGTTATTCCAGGGGAACTTTCTGCCATTTTTTCACGTTTTGGTGTTGGTGTTTTTTTTTCTTTTTGCATTTATTCATTTTTCCTATTAAAGTGTGTTTTTTAATGTGCTGTGTGATTAATGTTTTCTTAGTGTTTTTGCAATTTTGGTATTTTCAATATTTTTCTGTGTTTAGATTTACATTCACAATTTGTTTGATTAAATTAAGTGTTTTAATTAATTAATCATTACAAATTTAATTGAGTTTAACACATGTGAATTACTTTGCATTTACTCAGATTTCTTTTCAAATAATAATTGTTACTTAACACTTTGGATTTTACTTGAATAATTCAATTTTTTGATGTTTGTGATAAATTAATTTGGATGTAATTTTACTTAATAATTAATTTAAGAATGAATTAAAGTTTGTGTTGCTTTCAAGTAATAGTAAATTTCCCTGAGATTGTGAATTTCACTTGTAAATTTTGAGTTGAATGATAATTTTTGTATTGAAAATATTTTGAATTTTTTTTTTCACCAGTATATATGATTTTGTTGATGTAGAAATATAGAGTGGTAATTGAGCTGTTTTCCTTCAGTTTTGTTGAAGTGCGTTAGAACCAGGGAAATACTTAAACTTCTAAAGCTGTTGATGAAGTGATGCACTTTAATTAATTAATTATTGTCATATAAGATTACCTCACACCTGATTAATGAACGTCGTCTGATTTCTTCCATGATTAATAAGTTTCTTAAGGGAGCACTGTTGCCTTTAGATTAATTAGTCATATTTTATTTGTGATGAAGATACAAGTGTCTGGCTGCTGTGAGGCTACAAATTGTCATTGGTAAGTGAAATATATATATATATATATATATATATATATATATATATATATATATATATATATATATATATATATATATATATAAATGTATGACTGGTAAAAACGTTCTGTTACATCAGAATTCCATCTAATAACAGGAGCCCATAAAAACGCCAAAATATAGAGAGAAAATACTTTATTTCAGAGACTGCTGTCTCTCTCTTCAGCAGTCTCTGAAAAAAATAGTATTTTCTCTCTATATTTTGGCGTTTTTATGTGTTCCTTTTATTATATATATATACATGCATGTATACTGTATGAATATGTATACTTCCCCACAGAGAGTATTCTCCATTCCGATAACAACGAAAGATCACTCAACGCCTTAATTCAACCGTTGAAACCTATAACAAAGACACTTGCCACTAGAGGAAAAAAAACGAAAAACAAAAATCATTCCAATCACAATCCTACGGTTCCAACCCTACGTAGGTGAAACCAAGCAAGTCACACTCTCTCCCAGATTAAAAATGATAGAGGGAAAAATTGTACCTTTCATGTCAGACTGAGACATTGAGTGAATGTTTTGCTTTGAGATTGGAGTTGCTCTACTTCGTTTTCGGTATAGCAAGAGAGAGAGAGAGAGAGAGAGAGAGAGAGAGAGAGAGAGAGAGAGAGAGAAGTATGTTTTTAATGTATTGTAAATGTAAATGTTTATTGAGAGAGAGAGAGAGAGAGAGAGAGAGAGAGAGAGAGAGAGAGAGCAGCATGTTACTGTATTGAAAATATTTATTCATTGAGAGAGAGAGAGAGAGAGAGAGAGAGAGAGAGAGAGAGCGCAGCATGTTACTGTATTGAAAATATTTATTGAGAGAGAGAGAGAGAGAGAGAGAGAGAGAGAGAGAGAGAGAGAGAGAGAGAGAGAGAGCAGCATGTTACTATATTGAAAATATCTATTGAGAGAGAGAGAGAGAGAGAGAGAGAGAGAGAGAGAGAGACAGAACAGGAACATGTTGCTATGTTGAAAACGACGGTACCTGAAAAGACAACAGGTAGCAGAGACAATCCCAAAAACCCAAAACGTTACAAGCTTTCAGAAAACGGTAGAACTAATTTCCTAAACGAAAAAGGAAAAAAAAAAATCCCGTCCGCATTTTTTCGGTATTTTTCCATTCAGTGTAACTAAGCTTTTCGGCTGAAAGGATACATGGATTTATCCTCTCTCTCTCCCTCTCTCTCTCTCTCTCTCTTTCTTTCTCTCTCTCTCTCTCTCTCTCGTTTCCAAATAAATGCAATTTTTGATTTTCGTGTTCTGTACATCACCTTTATCTTGTTGAGTAATTTGGATATGGTTAACAAGCATCGTACAACCCCCCGCTCCCCCTTTCTCTCTCTCTCTCTCTCTCTCTCTCTCCAAATAAATGCTATACTTGATTTTCGTCTTCTGTACATCACCTTTATCTTGTTGAGTAATTTGGATATGATTAACAAGCATCATACAACCCCTCTCTCTCTCTCTCTCTTTCTCTATCTATCTATCTATGTATATATCTTTCGTAAGACAAGTACAGTAACTCTTTTTGTCTTCCTGTAAATCTGTTTGAGATGTTAAGGAATTTAGATATGGTTACTAAGACATACTCCCCCCCGCCCCCCAACCTCAACTCTTTCTCTCTCTCTCTCTCTCTCTCTCTCTCTCTCTCTCTTTGTTTTGTAAAACAAATGCAATATTTCCTTTACTCCTTTTATACTACCTCACCTTGATGTTGTCGAGTAATTTGGAAATGACTGATAAAAGTGATTCCCATTCCGAGTCGCATTTCTGACGACCGTTCCAACGCCAGCAAAAACACCCAAGCATTAATGTTATTCAGAACATTATTTTCCGCCTTCATTCGACTTTATTTGACGACCGCAAGCACACGCGCTCATCGAGGGAAACTTATGACTGTGTGCTTTCAATTAAGTAAATGGAATGCAAGACTTAGAAAAGCAAGTTTTTAAGATTTAACTTAATTTTTTTTTTTTTGTGAGAGGATGAAGTAACGTCGTTTGCAACAGCTTGGAATGTCGTGTTTGCTCGGCCTGGTCTTGTACCTGTGCAAATTATTGGATGATATTCCCTTGTACAGAAGAGCCTCTATGTAATAGGATAATAGGATGTTTACACATGCACTCACGAACACACACAATACATATACACATGCATACAAAATTATGACAATATATATATATATATATATATATATCATATATTATATATAGGTATATATGTATACATATACATATATGCACATATATATATGTATATATATAAACATATAGATACATAGTATATATTACATTATATGTATACATTTACATTTACATATATTAATATACATACATACATGCATATACACATATATAAATAATATTTATATACATATACATACATATGTAAATATAAAATTGCGTAAGTGTATCTGAGTACAAACGAAGTAAATACACAACAAAAATCATTGGAAAAATATGCACAAGGTCCCGCACATACTGTCAACAAACAAACAATGATCAAACATGTTCTAATGAATCCTGCAAGGTGAATCTCTTCTTCCGATTCTCAAGAGCGATTCATTTGGCATAAAATCCCAACGAGCCAACGAAGAGTCATATTCTCGTATCATTATAATTTTCAAGAACTTTCATCTGGAATGTATAATTACTCTTTGAATTCTATTCATGAACAAGACAGTGAAATAGATTTTTAAGTCATTTGCAAAGAAAAATAGTAGTAACAGAAGTAGTTGCACTGTTAATAGTAGTAATTCTGGTGGCAGAATTATTTAACAAGTATTCTATTTTTTTTATAGTTGACTTTATGACCAATAAAAAGCATTTCACTTGTGGAATAATTTTGCTACTAGAACCACTACTATTACTAGCAGAACCAATACTTCCTTACTACAATTATCCTTGCATTTTGATAAATTAATTGAAATCTTATCTATTTATCTATCAAGTTGTTACTTTTTTTCTAATAACTGATCTCTAATTTTTTTTTATTTCCAATTACCTTTTATCATTTCATTATCATGAAGACCATGGTCTTTAGAAGCTTCAATTTCAAAACAATGGCCCTTGGTGGCTTGTTCCATATGAAGAGGGTTCACCTGAATAATAATAATAATAATAATAATAATAATAATAATAATAATAATAATAATAATAATAATACGGACAGACTATACATAACACGAAAGGAAGGAGGGAGAGGACTACTAAGTATAGAGGACTGCGTCAACATCGAAAACAGAGCACTGGGGCAATATCTGAAAACCAGTGAAGACGAGTGGCTAAAGAGTGCATGGGAAGAAGGACTAATAAAAGTAGACGAAGACCCAGAAATATACAGAGACAGGAGAAAGACAGAAAGAACAGAGGACTGGCACAACAAACCAATGCACGGACAATACATGAGAGAGACTAAAGAACTAGCCAGCGATGACAATTGGCAATGGCTACAGAGGGGAGAGCTCAAGAAGGAAACTGAAGGAATGATACAGCGGCACAAGATCAGGCCCTAAGAACCAGATAGTTCAAAGTACGATAGACGGAAATAACATCTCTCCATATGTAGGAAGTGCAATACGAAAAATGAAACCATAAACCACATAGTCAAGTGAATGCCCGGCACTTGCACAGAACCAGTACAAAAAGAGGCATGATTCAGTGGCAAAAGCCCTCCACTGGAGCCTGTGCAAGAAACATCAGCTACCTTGCAGTAATAAGTGGTACGAGCACCAACCTGAAGGAGTGATAGAAAACGATCAGGCAAAGATTTCCTAATAAAGATAAGATTATTACAGTATTTAATCATAAAGGGATTGTCGATTCTTTCCATTATTTAGGAAAGTTGTTTATTTTGTAACCTCGGAGGACTATGGTATCAGAACGGATAGGGTGATACGTGCAAACAGACCAGACGTGACGTTGATTGACAAAGTCAAGAAGAAAGTATCACTCATTGATGTCGCAATACCATGGGACACCAGAGTTGAAGAGAAAGAGAGGAAAAAATGGATAAGTATCAAGATCTGAAAATAGAAATAAGAAGGATATGGGATATGCCAGTGGAAATCGTACCCATAATCATAGGAGCACTAGGCCACGATCCCAAGATCCCTGAAAAGGAATCTAGAAAAAACTAGAGGCCTGAAGTAGCTCCAGGACTCATGCAGAAGAGTGTGATCCTAGAAACGCGCACATAGTAAGAAAAGTTGATGGACTACCTAAGGAGGCCAGGATGCACCCGGAACCCCACACTATAAATATCCACCCAGTCGAATTGGAGGACTGTGATAGAGCAAAAAAAAAAAAAAAAAAAAAAAAAAAAAAGAAAAAAAAAAAAAAAATAATAATAATAATAGTTATAATAATAATAAAACTCCCTGTTATTTGGAAGCTTGAATATCAAGTGAGTGGACCCTCCGGGCTTGTTCCATATAATTAGGGTTCATCCTCTGAATAATAATAATAATAATAATAATAATAATAATAATAATAATAATAATAATAACCTAACCATAGGAACACTAGGCACTATCCCAAGATCCCTGAGGAATTTGGAAAAACTAGACGCTGAAGTAGCTCCAGGACTCCTGCAGAAGAGTGTGATCCTAGAAACAGCGCACATAGTAAGAAAAGTGATGGACTCCTAATGATAATAATAATATTTCTTGGAAGCTTGAATTTGAAGTCAATGACCCAGGCAGCCTTTCTACATATGAAGAGGTTAACCTGAATAATAATAATAATAATAATAATAATAATAATAATAATAATAATAATAATAATAATATAATAATCAATAAAAATGGTTTTATTGAAAGCAATGGCTATTCCAGTTGTATTTATTTTGTATAGAAGTTTCTCTATTCTTCTTATTACTGATTTTTCTTCTGTACTGAGATTGGGTATTAAAAAGCCAAATTTTCAATAAAACCTGTGTTAATGAAGGTCTTCTTCCAGCATATGATAATAATAATAATAATAATAATAATAATAATAATAATAATAATAATAATAATAATAATAATAATAATAATAATAATAATGACTGATATAATGATTTCGGTTTAAGGTTACACGAACTCCTATATAATCCGGTATCCTGGGAAAAAAGTTTGGTATGCTTCGCAGTCAACTCTATACTCTGTTTTTTTTCATCTGTCCATCAGCCTGTGGTGTTTTTGTATGGTAACACTGCGTCCCGGGCTCTAGATAGTTACATTCAGCTTACATTCAACATTATAATAATATCCTATTTCGAATATTAACGGTGTAATTCGCATACAGTAAATTATTAAAACACTTTTCAGTTGCAAATGTACACCCAGATATCCTTTAATTTACCTAAAACTTACACATAGCGTAACTATCTAAAGCCCGGGACGCAGTGTTACCATACAAAAACACCACAGGCGGATGTACAGATGAAAAAAAAACAGAGTATAATCAAAACTGAAGTAAGGGAGGGCGGGTGGTAACAGACACCAAAGAATAGCTTATTAAGTTCGTGAATATTCAAATTATCAGACGCCATTTCATTCTTCATGGTGTACTGAGGTACATTTAGGAATGTTTTAATCTTCGGTAAATAGTTATGTTGCACGTAACATAGCCAATTTTAAGTTTAATCCTGAAGAACGGATATCTCTTTATCTTTTTTTATTTTTTTTTACTTTTACCCTAGTAGAAACACGTATTTTGGCCGATTAAAAGATCATGAAATCTATTCTGTTGGAAGACGAAAATATTCACTAATATCTTATTTATTGGAGACGACATCTCAAAGTAATCTTGCGTAGGTATTCACATTAAATGTGCTAATATCCCATAACTGGATATATGTAGTTTTTTTCGTTTCCCCACACACACACACACATATATATATATGTATATATATATGTGTGTGTGTTTTTAATTGTAATAGCCCCAATACCCTCTTAACTTCTCAAATTCTTCGCGTTCTTTTAGATAAGCTTCTCACTACAAAGCTTTCAGATTCAAGAGCAAGAAATATGAAGAACTTATGATGTCAGGTAGCGGAAAACGAACCCGCGATACTATATCACGATGAGGTCACGTTGACGACCTGACCACGAGAAGGATAAAAGTCTGTTCCCTCTCGTGCATACATCATATAACTTCCGTTTCTAGATATGTTTTTTCAGAGCTGGAATAGACCCATCCTCACCATCTTAGCCAAGTGGGCAAACGAAGAATACGATATATATACATATATATATATATATATTATATATATATATATAGATATATATATATATATATATATATATATATATATATATATATATATATGTATATATATGTATGTTATATATACAAACATTATATATATGTATATATATATATATATATATATATATATATATATATATATATATATATATATATATTAAATTCAGAATTTCTAATGCATATATTTTTAAACTTTGAATAAAATTAAAAAAGAAACGAAATTAACGTTAAAAACCTTTTTGCTTTACTGATCTTTGTTACATATATAAAAAACAAAATATACTAGATACATTTTGTAATAGGAACAAGGCAAATCATTTTGTCATTCATTATAGCTTCATATAAAAACGGCATTCAACTTGTTTTCATAATGATATTAAAAAAATGCTGTGAATACTATTTTTGAATTTCTTGAATAACTCAATCGTGGAGTATAAATCTCGAGCTTATGGTCACACAAATGGAGGTTTTATGCATCACAAGTCTTGTTTAATATAAATTTCGGTAATATTGAATAAATATCATATTGTAATGCCCAATCTTGAATTTTTATTTTTATATAACGTGAAGGGTTGTTAATGAAGTCAATCACTATCCTTACCAGGCACTAATAGGAGAGAGAGAGAGAGAGAGAGAGAGAGAGAGAGAGAGAGAGAGATAAAAGTGTGTAAGACAGAGACAGAAAGACAAAAAGTGTAAGAGAGAGAGAGAGAGAGAGAGAGAGAGAGAGAGAGAGAGAGAGAGACAAAAGTGTGTAAGACAGAGACAGAAAGACAAAAAGTGTAAGAGAGAGAGAGAGAGAGAGAGAGAGAGACCAAAAAGTGTACGTACGAGAGAGAGAGAGAGAGAGAGAGAGAGAGAGAGAGAGAGAGAGAGAGGAACAAGTCCCAATAGTTTGTTAACAAATACAAACGTATCTTAACGGCATCATGCAAGCAAACAGACGAAGGGAAAGACACCAAATCTAAGAAAACAGTTCTAAATGGGAGAACGTGAATAAACGTTTTAAATATAAACAATAAGAAAAACATATCGAGTGAGAAATTGTGCGTTTATATTTTCATTACTTGAACGAAATATTTGCTGATAGATTTGAGAAACTCAGATATATGTATATTTCCATTAGGTTTGAGAAATTGGAAAGGGGAGAGAGAGAGAGAGAGACCTTACCTTACCTTACAGACCTTACAGTTCGTTCGGGTTGCCCCAGGTCCCTCAGTGTGAGGCGCCTCTAATGTCTACCAGAGAGTTGCTAGTACATCTTCCGGTATATTTTGCATCTTCCAATCTTGGATGGTCTGGGATGCAGTTTAGATATTTGTCGAGCTTATTCTTAAACACATCTACGCTCACTCCTGATATATTCCTCAGATGAGCTGGCAACGCATTGAATAGACGCTGCATTATCGATGCTGGTGCGTAGTGGATTAATGTTCTGTGTGCTTTCCTTATTTTTCCTGGTATAGTTTTGGGCACTATTAATCTACCTCTGCTTGCTCTTTCTGATATTTTTAGTTCCATGATATTTTCTGTTATTCCTTCTATCTGTTTCCATGCCTGAATTATCATGTAGCGTTCTCTTCCTCTCCTAGACTATATAATTTTAAGGATTGTAGTCTTTCCCAGTAGTCTAGGTCCTTAACTTCTTCTATTCTAGCTGTAAAGGACCTTTGTACACTCTCTATTTGTGCAATATCCTTTTGATAGTGTGGGTACCATATCATATTGCAATATTCAAGTGGACTACGAACATATGTTTTATAAAGCATAATCATGTGTTCAGCTTTTCTTGTTTTGAAGTGCCGTAACAACATTCCCATTTTTGCTTTACATTTTGCCAACAGAATGGCTATTTGATCATTGCATAACATGTTCCTATTCATCATCACACCAAGGTCTTTAACTGCTTCCTTATTTGTGATTGTCTCATTATTAGGTCCCCTATATGCATATAGCTTTCCTTCTCTGTCTCCATAATTTATTGATTCAAATTTATCAGAGTTAAATACCATCCTATTTACCTCTGCCCAATCATATACTTTGTTAAGGTCTCTTTGTAGAGCGTTCCTATCTTCATCACAAGTAATTTCTCTACTTATTCTTGTGTCATCAGCGAAACTACTCACTACCGAATCCTTAACATTACTGTCTATGTCTTCAATCATAATAACAAACAATATTGCAGCTAGCACCGTAACCTTGTGGCACACCGGATATTACCTTGGCTTCATCCGATTTCTCATCGTTTGCAATAACTATCTGTTTTCTGTTGTGTAAAAATTCTTTTAACCATCTTCCTACTTTATCTACGATATTGTGTTTTCTAATTTTCTTTGCTAATATATTATGGTCTACTTTGTCAAAAGCTTTTGCAAAGTCTAGATAAACCACATCTGTTTCATTTCCGCTTTTCATATTTTTGAATATGTTCTCACGGTGGACTAACAGTTGGGTTTGTGTACTTTTTCCGGGTACGAAACCGTGTTGTCCTTTATTAAACAAATTATTTTTTATTAAATGTTTCATAATATTTTTCTTCATTACCCTTTCATACACTTTCATAATATGTGATGTTAGACTCACAGGCCTATAATTACTTGCCTCTAGTCTTGATCCACTTTTGAAAGTAGGGGTGATATATGCTAATTTGTGCTCATCATAAATCTTGCCTGTATCTACACTTTGTCTTAATAATATTGCAAGTGGCTTTGCGATAGAATGAACTACTTTCTTTAACCAAATAGCAGGGACTCCATCCGGCCCTGCAGCAGCTCCATTTTTAATTTCATTAATTGCCTGCACAATATCAGCTTCATTAATTTCTATGTCAGCTAAATATTCACTATTTTCGTCCCTTACTTCTATATCATTATCTTCATTATCTATTCTAGGGGTGAATTCTCTCTTATTATCGTTTCTGCAGTTATGTTTGCAAATTTCCTTTTTTTTCATTCGTTAATCTCCCTTCAATTCTCAGAGGGCCTATTTCTATTCTTCTTTTATTCATCTTCTTCGCATATGAGTATAATAGTTTGGGGTTTTGCTTGATATTTAATAGGGTTTTTTCTTCCAAGTCCCGTTTTTCATTTTCTTTTGATTGTATAATCTTTTGTTCTGCATTTTCTATCTTACTTTTTAGTTTGATCACTTTCCATGCATTTTTTTTTCTTTTGCAAAACCTTTTTTCCACTTTCTGATTTTCTGGAACAATATCCTTCTGTCTCTTGGTATGCATGAATGATGTTTACTTTTCTTCTTCGGTATATATTTATCCACTATTTTCTCTAAAATTTTATATAATATCTCCGTATTTACCCTTATGTCATCACTTACGAAAATGTTACCCCAATCTTTGTTTAATTCTTCATTAATTTCTGACCATTTTATATTTTTACTGTAGAAGTTGTATTTTCCATATCCTTCCCACTTTTTCATTTCTTGCTTATCTCTATTTTCACTTGCTTTGGAATGAACTGTTAATTCTATGACATTATGATCTGAAATACTCGCATTATAAACTATTATTTCTTTAACATAATTCATCTCGTTCACAAATACTAGGTCTAAAGTATTTTCCTTTCTTGTTGGCAGGTGATTTATTTGTTGAATGTTGTATTCTAGTAGCATATCTAATAGCTTTTCAAATTGCCTCTTATCTTCTGCACTACTATTACTCTCTTTTTTATATGTATAAGTACAACCACAATCTCCTATTCGTTCTTTCCATTCTACGACAGGAAAGTTGAAGTCACCAGATAGGAGAATAGTCGTCCGTTGTGATTTCTACATATATCATCCAATTTTTCAATTATTAAGTCAAACTCTTTAGTATTAGGAGGTCTATATATTACTATGTTCATCAATTTTTCAGATTCAAATTCTACCGCTATTAGTTCACATTCTGAGTTACTATATTTCTCATATATTTTTCCTTGTTTTTTGTCTTTCCCATATATTGCGGTTCCCCCTTGATTCCTATTTTAAGTATGCACATTTACCATATATTTCATAGTTTTGACATACCTTAGGATGTTTGTAGTAACATCTTTCTCCAAATCTGCAATTCCCTCCTTTCAAAAGGTTGCAGATTTTGTCTTTCTTGTCTATTTTTTCCTCTTTCCCGTCATTGTGTAGATCTGGGTAGAGCCTCTTCGGGATTTGCTTTTGTGTTGTCATATCGTAATTTATTTCTTCGTAGGTATGCTGCTTTATTGCCTCATATGTAGTATCAATGAGTATCTCTGCATCCATACTTTTATCTTGTTCTTTGTTTTCCTTATTTTTTTTCTGTCATTTCATTTTTGTTTACTTCTCTTCCGTTTTCCTCTTCTTCTTTTCTTCTTCTTCTTCCTCTTCCTCTTCTTCTTCATCCTCAACTATTTGTACATTCAATCTTGATTTAATAACATTGTCTATCCATGATAGACATGTTGAACAAAAAATTCTTGTATCTTTTCTCAAATCTTGCATTACCTCAGCACACTGTGGATGGGTCGAAATGTTGCATGCAGCACATTTTCTGATTAGGTTTTGTGGATTGACTATGCTATACCAAACCTTACACAGTTTGCATGCTTTTGGCATTCTTTTTCCTAATGCATCAATTAGGATATTCACAAGATTCACCTTATTCATTTTCTTTGTCGGAATATGTTGGTTTATGTATATTTTCTTTATGAGTCTCTTGACCACTTGGATTTTATTTGGAACTTCTTCAATTATTTTCAAGATGTTTTCATTAGATTTGTTCCAGTTTGAAGGATTATATCCTTCTAATATATCTATGAATGCTTTTGTATCTTTTTGGTTAGGACTGTTGCTGATTTCATAGATGAGAAATGCCAGTTCCCTTCCTGCTACCTCATCGTATTGCGAATCCGCCAAGCAAGCTAAATTACGCCACCTTTTCCCGCAGTTGGAACTTACTGCCATCTTGTTCTGATTTCAGTATTACACTTGTTAAACTAACTTAGAAGACGCTTTATCCTACTATTTTCACACTAATCTTATCACCGATAGTTCACGAACACTTCTAGATATTTCTCAAATTCTAGTCGTATGTTAAACTTGTGATATCTGTTGATTAATCTGACTTCACGCGGGTACGTCTCACCAAGCAAGATGGCTACTACGAGAGAGAGAGAGAGAGAGAGAGATAAATAGGCTTGAGAAATTGGAAAGGAGAGAAAGAGAGAGAGAGAGAGAGAGAGAGAGAGAGAGAGAAATGCACCACCGTTTGCAGATTTTATTAATTAATGCTGTTGTTTCTCCTCTCTCTCTCTCTCTCTCTCTCTCTCGTCTCTCTCTCTCTCTCTCTCTGCCTTTTACCATGAGTCCACCTACAAACTGAATATAACTATTATTATATATATATAATATTATAATATATATTAATATTATATTTATTACTATATATATATATATATATATAGAGAGAGAGAGAGAGAGAGAGGAGAGAGAGAGAGCACATAGGTGGTGATCTCGATATATATATAGTATATATATGTATATATATGTATATATACATATATATATATATATATATATATATATATATATATATATATATATATATATATATATATATATATTACAGAGAGAGAGAGAGAGAGAGAGAGAGAGAGAGAGAGAGAGAGTGACTGATGGCTGACAATCTCCAACGAACTATAGCTACATTCTTCCTTCCATCGTTCAATGTAGCGTCCAGGTTAATTATATTTAACAATTTCCCAAACGGGGAAAGAGAGATGAAGGGTCGGGTACAAAATAAAGAAAAAATACAAAATACAAAATATATATTTTCCTCTTTCTTCAACAATAACTTTATTGATCTATTTGTACACACACACACACACACACACACACAACACACACACACACATATATATATATATATAATGATATATATATATATATATATATATATATATATAGAATATATATGTGTGTGTGTGTGTGTGTGTGTATACAAATAGATCAATAAAGTTATTGTTAAAGAAATAGGAAAATATCGGACTGGAGAACAGGCGACGAATGAGAACGACCATTAGTGTTGGAGAATCAGCAATTGTTGGAGGAAAGGGAGTGGAGTGGATTGAAGGGTATTGGTGGGTGGGGCAGGTTATTTGGCGTCGCGACTGCCTGGGTCACTGACACAAAGAAAGATGGTCTGATTGATTTATTTATGAAACTTGGGTCGTCAGGAAAATTAAGAAGAAATTGTAGGAGGAGCTGGACAGCATGATTGAGGAGAAAAAGCGGGAATGGAGGTAATGTAAAAGGATTAAAAGTGGGTGCAATTTAGGGCTAAAAGGACCCTGCAAACGCCTCTTATGAATGCCTTCAGTGTGCCTCTGGAGGTGCGCTGACGGCACTACTTCTCTACTTTGTTCCTTCTCTTCTATAGAAGAGAAGGAACAAAGTTACCCCTAACGAAAATCATAATCTTTTAGATCGGTACAAATCTCAACAAAAGTTGACAAAGGAGTCATTATGCAACTGAGATGGTTCTACGTCCTAAACTCTTTCTAGAGTTGCAACAAGTTTGGAGATTACCTAGGGAAGCAGCCCTCTGTAAGCCAAGGCAATCCTTGAATCTTGCGCTGCAACGGTCCTACGTAGTAGTATATGGTACAATGCGGAACTGTATCAAATCCTATTTGATTTAATAACATTTTGATCTAATTAGTTATGACTTGGTTAATTCACCATGGTTTTCTAACAACTGATCTCTTCCGTACTTCCTATTATCTTTTGTAACTTCTTTGAAATTAACACCATATTCTCAAGAAGCCTGAATTATACATCCAAGTGCCCTGTAGTTCTGCTCTATATGTTTGGGGTTCATTTTTTGATAATAATAATAATGATAACAATAATAATAATAAAATTCCATAAATTGGGGTACGACAGTCAAGGTCATCTAACGTGGAGGGTCATTATCGTGCACTGGCAACCTCCCGAGACCCTGACAAACAATCTAAAGGATATATGAGCATGCACGTGGAACAATACGAATTCTCAATTATAACCTCTAACACCATCAACCAGAAGATCGAAATTCGCTTACCTTGGTCCAGGATAATCAGGAGAGCAAACGTTATTTTCACCCTGCTGAGATCCACCATGTTTGACTGTTTTCTTCTTCTTCTTCTTCTTCTTCTTCTTCTTCTTCTTCTTTCGTTTTTTCAGCGCCCGTCCAATTCCTAACTCGACTATATACTATATAGATCACTTATAAGAAATTAACCGGGGTCTTTAATCTATAGACGAATCTTATCACAAACTTCTTTAGTCTTGTCATTATGCTTTAAATATCTTGTTCTTGAGAGTAGCTTTCAACACTGACTAAACTATGAAGTGTTTTAGATTTATGTACATAAAATCCTCGAGTAATGCAGTAGGCCTATATATTTATGCATATGATTACCTTGGGTGATAAAGAAGGCCTATACTTATGCACATAATTGCCTTGACAAACCTAGCAGGCCTATGTTTATTATGTTTAATGCCTTGATAAGTGATGTGTCACAATAGGTCTAATTTCCACCATAAGAAAAAAAGCTTGCAACGTCACATCAACATGGCTACCGAGAAATCGCGTTATCTTTCCTTCAATTCCTGACGTCCTGTTTACAAATCACTGAAGATCCTTTTGTTTACAAATCAACAAAGGTCGCCTCTCAACATTTCAAGGAGAATCCTTCACTGGGTCCTTCCTAAAATCCTTCCACCACAAAGGAAAACAGCACGATAGCAATCGATTAGACGCGGGACAGGCTTCAGACACGCCACCTGGAAGAAATCGTAATTCTACTTTTAGTCTTTCAATGATTACCGATAGAGCTCCTGAAAAATTCATGCTTGTGCCTTTGTTATGCGTGTTTCATACAGCCGTTGGCTCTCAGGGAGACTGTAGGGGAATTATATTATTCGTTTACAGTGGTTAAGTTTTTAATACATATAAATATATATATATAAATAATATATATACGTATATATTACATACTTATATATATATATATATATATATATATTAATTATTTGTAAAATATATATGTTACATATATTTTGTATTCATCCTATTTATATATATATGTATATATATATATATATATATATATTATATATATATATATATATATAACATACATACACACACACACACACACATATATATATATATATATATATATATATATATATATATATATATATATATAGGCTATATACACATTAAGCTACAAATGTCGTTTAACATCCAATTTGTTTGACCTCAGAATTAATATTTTCCCATATATGTTAACCGACGGGGAATTTTTTATTTGATAATAATTTCGTCCTCAACTAAAAAATTCTCCTTCGGTTAACGTATTTGAAAGTTATTAGTTCCGAGGTAGAGCGAATTGGACGTTAAAGGACATTTGTAGCTTAATGCATGTATATGAATCACGGACATGTGACAAAAATGCATACTATATATATATATATATATATCTATATATATATATATATATATATATATATATATATATATATTGTGTGTCTGAGTGTGTATGTGTGTGTGTGTTAAAAAGGATAAACTTTAGTTTTCAAACACAATCATTTATAATAACTGAAGTTAATACGCTTAACACCTAAATACTTGTTCAGATTGAAACACAGGAATTTCTCGATAAAATGTTGTTTTTATTTAGAGTATATACATAAAACACCCCACCCAAATAATATAAAATATATATATATATATCTATATATATATATATATTAGTATAGTATATCATATAAACACACCCATATATAAAAAATAATATATAATATATATAATTATATATATATATATATATATATATTATATATTAGTATAGTTATATCAATAGTACGATATAGTATATATATATATATATATATATGTATATATATATATATATATATATATATATATCTATAATCTATATATATATAATATAGATAAATAGATATATTACATATCTATATATATAATAATATATATAAATATAATATATTATATATATAGTATAGTATATAGATATATATATTATATATATATAATATCTATAGATATATATTTATATATATATATATATTTTAATATATATAATAATTTATATATATATATAGATATGTATATATATCTATTTTCTTATAATAGTATTATATATATATTATTAATAAGATATATTCTAAGATATATATAGAAATATATGATCTATCTATATATTATATATATATATATATATATTATCTCTATATATATATATATAGAGGATAATATATACCTATCTATATTATCTATATATATATGATATATATAGATAATCTATATAATATATATATAGATATATATATATATATATATATATATCTATAGATTATATATAATATATAATATATATCATATATATATATATAATATATATATATAGATTGTATATCTAGGTATCTATAATATATATAGATATATATATATAGATATATATATAGATATATATATAATATATATATATGATATATATAATATATATCTATAATCTATCTATATATATATATATATATATATATATATATATATATATATATATATGTGAGTGTGTGTGTGTATACATGTGTGTGTGCGTGTGTCCGTGATTATATATATACATGCATACATACATACACATATGCAATTGTTAAGTTCATACGCGCCAAAATTTAGAGGGGCGTGAATCCTCGAATTACGAAACGAGCAATTGAAAAGAGAAAAAATTCCAGTGTCTTTAAGAAATGAGAGAGAGAGAGAGAGAGAGAGAGAGAGAGAGAGAGAGAGAGAGAAGGAATAAAAAAAAGACTCCCGGTTTTTTCGCTCAATGGAATTCCTGGGGCAAGGAGAAAGCAACAAGGATTAGCTTTCAAGATGGAGGCGTGAGACGATCCTTCCCATTTGACCGCAAAACAAAAGGTTTTTGTCCCCCTCCGCTCTTCCTCCATTCAGCCCCTCCCCCCCCCCCCCTCTCTCTCTCTCTCTCTCTCATTCTAGACAAATAGACAAGAAAGACAAAATCTGCACCCTTTTGAAAAGAGGGAATTGCAGATTTGGAGAAAGATGTTACTACAAACATCCTAAGATATGTCAAAACTATGAAATATATGGTAAATGTGCATACTTAGATGGATATGGGGATGATTGCAGAGATCTGCATCCAAAAATATGTAAAAACCTAAAAGAAGGAAAAGGATGTAAGTTCGACAAAAAATGCAAATATATGCACCCTGTAGCCATGAATCATAATCAAATAAATAACCAACCAAGTAATAAAATCCAAAATAAGAAAGAAACAAATAAAGAGAGAAATCAAGAATATCAGGTAAAAGAGAAAAGCAAACCACCAATGAGATATGCAGAGGTGTCAGCAAAAAATTTCAAAGCATCAGCTCCGAAATTCTACTCAAGAGATAATAACTGTATTTATTATGCAAGAGGATATTGCAGAAACGGAGAAAATTGCAGATTCAGACACAAAATGAATAATTATGATGAAGGAAGATCAAATATTATGGAAAAGTTGGATTTTTTAATGTCAGAATTTCTGGAAATGAAAAAAAGAACAACATACAGAACAGGAAAGAGACATGGGAAAATCCTTATTACTACCAGTATTAAATGAAGGAGAAACACGCAAACCATCATAGTGATGAATGCGCAGGGTTTAGTTACGAGTAACTCAAAAAGAAAAATAGAGGTACATTAGAAGAAATAAACCCAAAAAGTGAAAAGAAAATAGATATAATGATATAAGTGAAACCTGGTATTCCCAAGAGACTGGGAATGATGATCAAATAAAAGGGTTCCAAACTTATAGATCAGATAGAAAAAATAGGAATCAAGGGGGAACCGCAATATATGGGAAAGACAAAAAACAAGGAAAATATATGAGAAATATAGTAACTCAGAATGTGAACTAATAGCGGTAGAATTTGAATCTGAAAAATTGATGAACATAGTAGTATATTAGACCTCCTAATACTAAAGTGTTTTGCACTTAATTGGAAAAATTGGATGATATATGTAGAAATCACAAGGACTGGAAACCTATTATTTTTTTTTTTTTTTTCCTAGCTGGTTGACTCAGACTTTCCTTTCGTTAGAAGGAAAAGAAAAGAACGAATAGGAGATTGTGGTTGTACTTATACATATAAAAAAGAGAGTAATAGTAGTGCAGAAGATAAGAGGCAATTTGAAAAGCTATTAGATATGCTACTAGAATACAACATTCAACAAATAAATCACCTGCCAACAAGAAAGGAAAATACTTTAGACCTAGTATTTGTGAACGAGATGAATTATGTTAAGAAATAATAGTTTATAATGCGAGTATTTCAGACCATAATGTCATAGAATTAACAGTTCATTCCAAAGCAAGTGAAAATAGAGATAAGCAAGAAATGAAAAAGTGGGAAGGATATGGAAAATACAACTTCTACAGTAAAAATATAAAATGGTCAGAAATTAATGAAGAATTAAACAAAGATTGGGATAACATTTTCGTAAGTGATGACATAAGGGTAAATACGGAGATATTATATAAAATATTGGAGAAAATAGTGGAAAAATATATACCGAAGAAGAAAAGTAAACATCATTCATGCATACCAAGAGACAGAAGGATCTTGTTCCAGAAAATCAGAAAGTGGAAAAAAGGTCTTGCAAAAGAAAAAATGCATGTAAAGTTATAGAACTAAAAAGTAAGATAGAAAATGCAGAACAAAAGATTATACAATCAAAAGAAAATGAAAAACGGGACTTGGAAGAAAAAACCCTATTAAACATATCAAGCAAAAACCCCAAACTATTATACTCATATGCGAAGAAGATGAATAAAAGAAGAATAGAAATAGGCCCTCTGAGAATTGAAGGGAGATTAACGAATGAAAAAAAGGAAATTTGCAACATACTGGCAGAACGATATAAGAGAGAATTCACCCTAGAATAGATAATGAAGATAATGATATAGAAGTAAGGGATGAAAATAGTGAATATTTAGCTGACATAGATATTAATGAAGCTGATATTGTGCAGGCTATTAATGAAATTAAAAATGGAGCTGCTGCAGGGCCTGATGGAATTCCTGCTATTTTGTTAAAGAAAGTAGTTCATTCTATCGCAAAGCCACTTGCAATATTATTAAGACAAAGTGTAGATACAGGCAAGATTTTATGATGAGCACAAATTAGCATATATTACCCCTACTTTCAAAAGTGGATCAAGACTAGAGGCAAGTAATTATAGGCCTGTGAGTCTAACATCACATATTATGAAAGTGTATGAAAGGGTAATGAAGAAAAATATTATGAAACATTTAATAAAAAATAATTTGTTTAATAAAGGACAAACATGGTTTTCGTACCCGGAAAAAGTACACAAACCCAACTGTTAGTCCACCGTGAGAACATATTCAAAAATATGAAAAGCGGAAATGAAACAGATGTGGTTTATTTAGACTTTGCAAAAGCTTTTGATAAAGTAGACCATAATATATTAGCGAAGAAAATTAGAAAACACAATATCGTGGATAAAGTAGGAAGATGGTTAAAAGAATTTTTACACACAGAAAACAGATAGTTATTGCAAACGACGAGAAATCGGATGAAGCCTAGGTAATATCCGGTGTGCCGCAAGGTACGGTGTTAGCTGCAATACTGTTTGTTATTATGATTGAAGACATAGACAATAATGTTAAGGATTCGGTAGTTGAGTAGTTTCGCAGATGACACAAGAATAAGTAGAGAAATTACTTGTGATGAAGATAGGAACGCTCTACAAAGAGACCTTAACAAAGTATATGATTGGGCAGAGGTAAATAGGATGGTATTTAAATCTGATAAATTTGAATCAATAAATTATGGAGACAGAGAAAGAAAGCTATATGCATATAAGGGACCTAATAAGGAGACCATCACAAATAAGGAAGCAGTTAAAGACCTTGGTGTGATGATGAATAGGAACATGTTATGCAATGATCAAATAGCAACTCTGTTGGCAAAATGTAAAGCAAAAATGGGAATGTTGTTACGGCACTTCAAAACAAGAAAAGCTGAACACATGATTATGCTTTATAAAACATATGTTCGTAGTCCACTTGAATATTGCAATATGATATGGTACCCACCACTATCAAAGGACTATGCACAAATAGAGAGTGACAAAGGTCCTTTTACAGCTAGAATAGAAGAAGTTAAGGACCTAGACTACTGGGAAAGACTACAATTCTTAAAATTATATAGTCTAGAAAGGAGAAGAGAACGCTACATGATAATTCAGGCATGGAAACAGATAGAAGGAATAGCAGAAAATATCATGGAACTAAAAATATCAGAAAGAGCAAGCAGAGGTAGATTAATAGTGCCCAAAACTATACCAGGAAAAATAGGAAAGCACACGGACATTAATCCACTACGCACCAGCATCGATAATGCAGCGTCTATTCAATGCGTTGCCAGCTCATCTGAGGAATATATCAGGAGTGAGCGTAGATGTGTTTAAGAATAAGCTCGACAAATATCTAAACTGCATCCCAGACCATCCGCAAAGAATTGGAAGATGCAAAATATACCGGAAGATGTAATAGCAACTCTCTGGTTAGACATTAGAGGTGCCTCACACTGAGGGACCTGGGGCAACCGAACAAGATGTAAGGTCTGTAAGGTAAGGTCTCTCTCTCTCTCCTTGTTATTATTATTATATTATTATTATTATTATTATTATATTCTATTATTATTATTATTATTATTATTATTATTATTATATTATTATTATTATTATTTATCATATTTTCTTCTTCTTCTTCCTCTTCTCCTCCTTCTTCTTCTTCTTCTTCTTCTTCTTCTCTTCTTCTTCTTCTTCTTCTTCTTATTATTATTATTATTATTATTATTATTCTTATTATATTATTATTATTATTATCAGTATATTTTTCTTCTTGTTTTTCTTTTTCTTCTCTTCTTCTTCTTCATGTTATTAGTATTATTATTATTATTAATATTACTCAAACAAATGTAGCCCTGGA
>NC_087219.1:25718653-25731153 GCF_015104395.2 Macrobrachium nipponense
AAAATCCAAGCACTCTCGTCTTTATTAAGACATTGTCTTAGTAAAGACGAAAGCACTTGGGTTTCTGCCTATCATTTTCCTGCGGTATTCGCTTATTTAATATATATATATATATTATAGATATATATATATATATATATATATATATATATAATGTATATGTGTGTGCTTATGTATATACTACAGTATACAATCTTTGTATTCCTGTGAATGTATTTGTCCCATTCACCTCTAATGCAGAAGCAATTACGTTCCAAAATACGTTGCATCCGTCAGCAACTCGAGTCCCCTCAATCAGGATCTTGGGATAACAAAGGAATTATCGCCATTAAGAAAAGGAAAATTCCTCCTATTTTCATTTATTTATTTATCTTAAAATGGGAAGTAAAGGGTCGTTTATCATCAGTAGAGGTGTAAAATAGTACTACTTTATACAATACAATTCTTTTACGTATTTATCTTAAGGTGGAGGCTAAGGGTGGTTTATCATCAATAAAATTGTGGTTATATGTTACAAAAGGGTTGGGAAAGAATTTCTTTTTTCAGTATAATGCAGAGCGTATTTGTTTAGCTTTCTAAATCAAGTAAGCATCCATTCCAATTTTGTAGAGTCGGAGCAAGAGGAGTGTGAATAAATATTTTCTTGAATAATTATTTTCCTTGTATTTGGCAAACTAACAAGAAAATATGTTTCATATCTCTGCCAGTTTGCTTAATAGATAGGCATTATTTGTTATTCATCTTTTACTCAAAGTTCTTGAATGTCAAATTAATTTCCTGGCAAAAAAAAGAAAAAGAAAAAGAAAGAAAGACTTGTGTTTTGTTCTGATTTATATTAAATAAAATGCAATAAAAATCTAGACTTGTTTCCTCAAAAACTATAAATCATATATATTTATTTACTTTTGTTCAGGCTAATGATATGCATATTATGCTAATCTAAGTCAGCATAAGAAAAGGCGCATTCGACGACACACAAAAGAATATTGCAATTGTATTTCATTTTTTCTCTCTGATAAAAATAAACCATCTAGATTTCTCAGTAGGACGGATGCAAATTCTATTGCTGGAATATTAATTTTTCTGGATTCTTTCAGTGCGGGGCGCATGAATATGCAGTATGATTATACATTATATAATTATACAGATGCTTTTACACATTACAATGCGGGGAATTATATACAAATACTTCAAAACATTATATGAAGGGGAATCATGTATGTATAAACTGTATGATTATACACTTTATATATAAAATGTATACACAAAAATGCTTCTATATATTGGATGCGAAGGAATTATGTATGTATATTCTGTGTGATTATACACTGAATATGTATAGATGTTTCTATACATTACATGAAGGGGGAATTATACAATTGAAAGCGTATATAATATCAAGATGGACACATACACACACACACACACACACACACACACACACACATATATATATATATATATATATATATATATAATATATATATATATATACATAGAGAGAGAGAGAGAGAGAGAGAGAGAGAGAGAGAGAGAGTCATTCTAATATTTCCAGACTGTTTGTTTGTTTTTAAGGTGTTTTTACGTTGCAAGGAACCAGTGGTTATTCAGCAACGGGACCAACGGCTTTACGTGACTTCCGAACCACGTTGAGAGTGAACTTCTATCACCAGAAATACATATCTCTTACCCCTCAGTGGAATGCTCGAGAATCGAACTCGCGGCCACCGAGGTGGCAGGCCAAGACCATAACGATAACGCCACTGAGGCGCAAATATTTCCAGAATACTTGTATTTTCAATCATTTATAATTATAGCTGGTCCCGAGAGGTATTGGTAAGGAATTCAAAAGGAGGCGATCTGAATGAAAAAAAAAAATAGTTCCAACATTTTAAGACTTATTCTATATGTTCTGAATATTCTTTTATTGATGAAGAACTGAATTAATTAATATCCTAATATATTTGAAACAATATTATATCAACCCTCTTGAAATATTAGTAATATATATATATATATATATATATATATATATATATATATATATATATATGTATATATATATATATATATATATACATACATATATATATATATATATATACATATATATATATATATATATATATATATATATATATATATATATATATATATATATCTTTAACGATATTCATAAAAAAATTAACATAGTGCTCATATCTCCGCCCACACTTTATATATATATATATAATATATATATATATATATATATATATATATATATATATATATGTATGTATATATATTATATCTAATAAAAGGAGCCCAAAAAATAAAAACACCAAAATGTAGAGAGAAAAGTACTATATTTCAGAGACTGCTGTCTCTCTCTTCAGGTATATGAATGAGAAAAGTTTACAGAAAAGGTGGTATTTATACCAAGAGATTCGTCCACAAGTAAGCCAATTTAGGTCACCCCCGCTGATAATCTTCCTTTAATCTTCTTAAGCGTTGGTTGAATGAACACTGCGTCGACGATGTCGGATGTCCAATTCCCTTTTGAGATGTTTCATTACCTGCTTCTCTTTATTAAGGCCGATTCCATCATTTGACTCTTGTACCGGCAGTTGCTGCTATAAATTACACGTGACATATTCCAGTTTATTCTATGGTTATGTTCATTTATATGATTGAAAATAGCCGAGTTCTGTTGTCCATACCTAACTGACCGTTTGTGTTGTATTAATCTCTGGGGAAGTGATTTACCTGTAAATCCGATGTAAGATTGGTCACAGTCCTGGCATGGGATCTCATATACCCCAGAGTCTTTGGGCGATGTCTTTTGTTGGACGTTAATCAGGGATTTGGCTAAGGTATTTGGGTAGGTAAATGCAAAAGGGTTGGATTTCCCAAGGGTGTGAGTTACTCTCTTAATCGTCTCCAGGTGGGGAATTTTTATTTTATTGTTGGGTGTGTCTCTGTCTTGTCTTTAGGGGGTCGGTAGAAAATTACGTTTGCTTTTTGAATTGCTTTCCTCAATTATATGGTCAGGATACTTTAAAGATGAAAGTTGCTTGCGAATTAGTTCAAATTCTTTTTCCAGGAAATCTGGGGAACAAATTCGTAAGGCTCTTAAGAATAGGTTGCTAGCTAGAACTATCCTTGATGGTATTGTCATGATAGCTAAAATAGTGAATATATGAAAGTGAGAACGTTGGTTTTCTGTATATGGTAAATTTGTATTCTGTCGTGTCTCTGATTATTAAAACATCAAGAAAAGGAATTTTGTTGTCTGTTTCCCATTCAACTTTAAATTTGATGCTGGGCACTAATGCGTTTAATTTTGAGAGGAATTCATTAAAATTACCCCCACTTATTATCCCAAAATGTTAGTATGTCATCCACGTATCTCATCCACAGCATGTTTTTGGGTTTATTGCATTTATTACTGTAGTTTCAAAGTATTCCATGTACAGATTGGCTAAAATAGACTTAAAGACTACCCATAACTACACCCGAATTTTTGCTTGTAGAATGATTCCCCGAATGAAAATACGTTATTAGATGCACATAATTCAACTAACTTTATTATTTTGTCAAGTGCCAAAGGGAAATGATCTGAATAGGGGGATAATTTTTCCCTTAAAAACTGAAGAACGTCCTGTACTGGTACTTTTGTGAATAGGGAGTCTACGTCAAGGCTTAAAAGTTTTATGTTGTGAAGTGGTATATGTGCTTCTCTGAATTTGTGACAAAAGTCTTCCGAATGTTTGATGTGACTGGGAGAAAAAGTGCCTAAAAAAGGAGAAAGAAGGCCAGCTAACCATTTAGGAATTTTGTAATGCGCCGGAGCTTTCAATTACAAAATTTCTAAATGGTTAGCTGGCCTCCTTTTCTCCTTTTTTAGGCACTTTTTCTCCCAGTCACATCAAACATTCGGAAGACTTTTGTCACAAATTCAGAGAAGCACATATACCACTTCACAACATAAAACTTTTAAGCATTGACGTAGACTCCCTATTCACAAAAGTACCAGTACGTTCTTCAGTTTTTAAAGGGAAAAACAAATTATCCCCTATTCAGATCATTTCCCTTTGGCACTTGACAAAATAATAGTTAGTTGATTATGTGCATCTAATACGTATTTTCATTCGGGGAATCATTCTACAAGCAAAAATTCGGGTGTAGTATGGGTAGTCCTTTAAGTCCTATTTTAGCCAATCTGTACATGGAATACTTTGAAACTACAGTAATAAATGCAATAAAACCCAAAAACATACTGTGGATGAGATACGTGGATGACATACTAACATTTTGGGATGGGATAAGTGGGGTAATTTTAATGAATTCCTCTCAAAATTAAACGCATTAGTGCCCAGCATCAAATTTAAAGTTGAATGGGAAACAGACAACAAAATTCCTTTTCTTGATGTTTAATAATCAGAGACACGACAGAAATACAAATTTACATATACAGAAAACCAACGTTCTCACTTTCATATATTCACTATTTTAGCTATCATGACAATACCATCAAGATAGGTCTAGCTAGCAACCTATTCTTAAGAGCCTTACGAATTTGTTCCCCAGATTTCCTGGAAAAAGAATTTGAACTAATTCGCAAGCAACTTTCATCTTTAAAGTATCCTGACCATATAATTGAGAAAGCATTCAAAAAGCAAACGTAATTTTCTACCGACCCCCTAAAGACAAGACCCGAGACACACAACAATATATTCCCCACCTGGAGACGATTAAGAGAGTAACTCACACCCTTGAAATCCAACCCTTTTGCATTTACCTACCCAAATACCTTAGCCAAATCCCTGATTAACGTCCAACAAAAGACATCGCCCAAAGACTCTGGGGTATATGAGATCCCATGCCAGGACTGTGACCAATCTTACATCGGATTTACAGGTAAATCACTTCCCAGAGATTAATACAACACAAACGGTCAGTTAGGTATGGACAACAGAACTCGGCTATTTTCAATCATATAAATGAACATAACCATAGAATAAACTGGAATATGTCACGTGTAATTTATAGCAGCAACTGCCGGTACAAGAGTCAAATGATGGAATCGGCCTTAATAAAAGAGAAGCAGGTAATGAACATCTCAAAAGGGAATTGGACATCCGACATCGTCGACGCAGTGTTCATTCAACCAACGCTTAAGAAGATTAAAGGAAGATTATCAGCGGGGGGTGTGACCTAAATTGGCTTACTTGTGGACGAATCTCTTGGTATAATACCACCTTTTCTGTAAACTTTTCTCATTCATATACCTGAAGAGAGAGACAGCAGTCTCTGAAATATAGTACTTTTCTCTCTACATTTTGGTGTTTTTATGGGCTCCTTTTATTAGTAGGAATTCTGTTGTTACAGAACACTTTTACCAGTCATATATTATATATATCTATATATATATATATATATATATATATATATATATATATATATATATACACTTACACACACATATATACACACATACAAAACAGCCATATGATGAAAACTGAACTTTTCGAACTCCTAATATTTTTGGATCGGACTTCAACAGCAATTCTTAAAAAAAAAAAAAAATCCGAATACGAATTGAAATGAAGAATTTCTTTTTGCCACTCCGAGCCCAGAACGCGTTTGCTATCCGACTGAAATACAGATTTTTATATATTTTTTTCACTTTACTTGCACTATTGACACACAGACACAAAATACATATTTGTACATATAAATACGTATCTATATGAAAGTGTGTATATGTATATATATGCACTAAGCTACAAAGGTCCTTTATATCCAATTCGCTCTACTTCGGAATTAATATATTTTCATATATGTTAACCGAACGGGAATTTTTAGTTGATGATAAATTCGTCCTCTCGTGGGTTTGAACCTTGGAGGTTTGAACCAGCCGACAGAGGAGAAATCAGGACTTCAGACGTTCTCTTTTTACGAATTTTAGGTAGACCATATAGGACTCCAAAGGACGTCCCAGAAGAATATAAATCTTCATAAGTATCACTATTAATAATATTCTTATTATTAAGTTCTTTCAAAAACCTGTTGATTTTATCTTCAACTTTAAGAATATGTTTGCAGTCAGGTTCACCAATTTTCTGAAATTCAGTTCCATCGCTAAGAATAGGTTCCATTTTATTTATGTAGTCTTCTTTGTTTAAGATAACAGTACCTTTGCCCTTGTCAGGTTCAGTGATTACCAGATTTTCATCTTTTGCCAAATACTTCAAAATATTCAGATCATTTTGTTCAAAAAAAGCGTTTAATTTGTAGTTAGATTTCTAAAAGCCTGTTGAGATATATCAGATAGCTGAGATTGCAATTTACTGATATCAATATTGAAAGATTAATTTTTTTATTCTATGAAATAGTGACTCCAATGGTAAAAAAAAAACCTGCTGTAATTAAGTTTGTAGCAAGGCAGGCAGAAGTCCAATCCCAGAGATGATGAAAGTTCTTTACGTTTTGATAATACATGAGAGGATAAATTAAAAATTAAATTCACACTTTAGTTAAAATGAGGAAGAAGAACGCCGAGGCTTTGCAATTTTACACCATGACAACGCTGGACATTGCAAATATAATGAAATGTTTTTGTTCAAAAGCAATTGAAAAGTAATAAAATCTTGAACAGCTGATAAGTGTTTTGTCACATAACAATTGTTTGTATTGATTTCCATGTTTAATATTTTGTTGGTGGCATCATCAGGTGCTTTGATGGAATTTTCTCGTTTTATTGTATATTTTTAGTTTCTTAAGACTCTTATAGACATTATCTTTATTCCATGTATTTTTAATTTATTTGTTTTTCTCTTTTAGCCTTGAAGATGCAACGATGTTGTTACGAAACGCGTCGGCTAATAAATGTCACCAATGGATAACCGGCTATCTTCTTGTCACCCTGTTCTGATGTATATATATATATATATATATATATATATATATATATATATATATATATATATATACAGATTTATCTATGTAGTATATCAAAATGGATGTATGTAAGTGTGTGTGTGTGTGTGTGTGTGCCAGCATAACTCTGAAACGCATTGAGCAATTTCAACCAGAGTAGGTATACATACGACTTACTATCTAGAAATCAGCACTTTGGGGTTAAGACATCACTAGCACCTATGGGCACCAAAGGGCACCAAAGGTGGGGTGTGTGTGTGTTGGGAGGGGCTTGGTAACTAAATAAACTTTATGAATTTATCACGCCTAATTTCGGCATGCACATGACTTACTATCTTGAAACAAAAACTTTGGGGGTAAGACATCAGTGGCAACAAAGCGGGAGTTGGGAGAGAGAGGAGAGAGAGAGAGAGAGAGAGAGAGAGAGAGAGAGAGAGAGAGAGAGAGGAGGAAGTGAGAGTGAGTAGAGGGGGTGCTAGAGAGAGAGAGAAAGAGGGAAAAAGTTAGGGAGAGAGAGAGAGAAGAGAGAGAGAGAGAGAGAGAGAGAGAGCGAGAGAGAGAGAGAAAGTTAATTGGGTGTCATTCAGAATTATTCCGGCCAGTTCCGGTTTGATCAGCTAGTATTTATATACATTAAACACACACACACACATATGCATATATATATATATATATATATATTATATATATATATATATATATATATGTGTGTGTGTGTGTGTGCGTGTGTGTGGTTTGTGTACACACACTACACACACACACACACATATATATATATATATATATATATATATATATATATATATATATATATATATATATATATAAATCGTCATTCCCTTTCATGAAAATTTAATTAAAAGCGAAAGGCTGCACAAAATCGCATCATGTTTTAGAACAAAATCTGTATAAAATTCATTTCGTAATTATCTGGTAAATCCCGATTTTTAACTACTTCTTTGCTGCTATTTTTCATAACCAGCGCAAGTCTCTCTCTCTCTCTCTCTCTCTCTCTCTCTCTCTCTTCTCTCTCTCTCTCTCTCTCTCTCTCTCCTCGCTCTCTCTCTCTCTCTCTGTTCTATATTGAGGGATTCCAAAAGATTTTGAAACCCCACCAATACGTAAATCCGGAGATTAAAATCTGCGCAAATTCAAACACAAACATAAAATCGCAACACAGTAAATCTTTTAGAAGTCGGGAATAAAAAAGCACTAATTCTATCAAAGACTAATTATCCAGCTGAATTCATTTCCAACCCCCAATAAAAAAAAAAATAATGGAGCGAATTTGTATCATGCAAAATGGAAGCCTTGTCGGCGAGGACTTTAATTTATTTCGTATTTTGTCATTGATTCTAAACTTATATGTCTTAGTCTTCGGGATTTTCTGATGTATCAGTATTTTTCAACTCGTCTCCCTGGGGCTGGTGCGGAATTAGAACCTCAAAAGGTCTGGTGAGGATGCGAGGCTCTACTACCGTGCAACAATTCACCTGGTATTTCTCTAATTTATTTACATTTTCTCATCTTTTTTTATTAATATATTTATTTACCTTTTTTCTTTTCTAATAATTGATCACTTCTTTCTGTATTTTCCATCATCCTCTGTAACTTCTTTCAAATGAACGTCATTGTCTTTGGAAGCTTGAATTCCAAGTTAATTGTCCTTTGTGGACTTGTTTTATATGATTAGCGGTTTGCTTTTTGATTAATAATAATAATAATAACGAATTTTCTTAATACATTGTGGGTCACTTCAATTACCGCGCAAAATCACGCGTGTATATCTAAGACAAAGCGGTTAACCTTCCGTCATAACTTTCACCAAAAAAGGGAGCAGGCTTTCTCCCGTCAGGCAGCATTTGAAATTAAACTCGCTTCCAAAATAGAAGAAGGTACATTACTTTCCCTACCAAAAAAAGGGGGGAATTGCACTTTTTCCGAAATGTAAACTTCGTTTACTTCTTTCCTTAGACGTATGGCATTTTTTAATCTAAAAAAAGAGAAGTGAGTTTTCCTGTCTACAAGAAACCAAGTAAAAATTCTCTCTGCTAAATTGAAGTCCAATTTTTCTCACTTCAAATACAGAAGGCCTTTTTACCTACAGACGCGAAGATTGATACTCCTTCTATAGCAAAAATATGAGGGATATTTTCTAACTGCCCCAAAGGGATGATGAATTCCTCTTCTTTCTAAAAGAGGAATTAAAAAAAGAAAGTAGACTCCAAACTCCTCAAAACAAGAAGACTTATTCTCTCCTTATCTCTTCCAAAGAAGAAAACCAATTCCTCTCCATTACGGGAAAAAGTCATTCTTTCTAAAAAATAGAAAGTATAAGTTTTCCCCTTCCATCAGTGTACGTAACTTCCTCTCTGTTTCTTCCGGAAATGGGGAAAATATATATAGTACCATCTTCCCATAAGGGAAAGCAAAGTTCTTATTTTTTCAAAAAGAAAGGAAGGTATATATATATATATCCTCATTTCGTTAATGAAAAGCTAGAATTCTTCGTCCCTGAAACAATGGAATATATAATAATAATAATAATAAAATAATAATAATAATAATAATAATAATAATAATAATAATAATAATAATAATAATAATAATAATAATAATAATAATAATAATAATAATAATAATAATAATAATAATAATAATAATAATGAACGGGTAGACCCAAACAGTTGCTTAGAAGAATTGAAATAATAATAATAATAATAATAATAATAATAATAATAATAATAATAATAATAATAATAATAATATAATAATAATAATAATGAACGGGTAGACCCAAAACAGTTTGCTTAGAAGAATTGAAATTAATAATAATAATAATAATAATAACAAGCATTTTGTTAAATCCAAAGTTAAAAATCTAAAAAATCACAAGAGCCACGAGACATGCCTTATTCAGAGACGAAATTCTCAGCCATCCGTCAAGAGGTGACGAAATACGTGTCCCCAGATTTGATTTGCTTATAGTTCAGTATTTTCGTGCAAGTCATATGCAGTTTCTTCCACAGATACTTGAAATATGAGAGATGATATGACACCAAGCTGGGCTGTCTAACTTTTGGAAATATTTCAATAACCTATAACTAGATCGAGTTGGTGTTTTCTATAAGCGAAAATATTTTTGGTTTTTTTAACTGAATGTAGTTTGCGTTTTGTTCAACTAGATATGGTTTGCCTTTTCTAGAGTTGAATATAGAAATATAGTTCCTTTCTCGCCACTCACCTAATACCAATCTCTCTCTCTCTCTCTCTCTCTCTCTCTCTCTCTAAAAGAAAAAAAATACAAAAGCAGTTTCAAGTAAAGGTTCCACGTTTCCAGTTTTACTAGGCTAATAGGCACGCATAGTAGTTTCAAAATCCAGATTGCAACTATTTCAGTTTTATTTTTAGCTGCGTCCATGCCCTTTACATAAAGTATTTTCTCTTTTGTCTCAAACTTCTGAAATAATAGTTCCATAAAAAGGAAGCACTTGATCTCGACATCTTTCTTGTCAAAACTAACGTTTTTTTCCCTTATGAAACCTTCTGTCATCTACTCTACTTTCACAAATGTAAACCCACTATGCATTGTCACCTGCACAACAAGTAATTATGAACTCATAATTCTTATTCACTTCAATCACATATTCCTTAATACAAACTAATAGTCATTCCTCTCACGCATGTTTTCGAAACTATCCATCACCCAGAAAGACATTACACATACTGGTCAGCTACTCAGCATTTTTCACTCCATATAAGAGCGTCATAATCATTAATTTATCATTATTTGATGCCTTTTAAATCTCTAACGTCTTGATAACCTCGCATCCAAAGTCATTCCTGAATTAAAATAAACCTTTCTAGTCTACATCATTCATTTCTACCTCTCTGCTATCGTCTACAGGTAGATACTCTTCACTGTCTGCACGTAGCATGCATCCATTAGCATTTTTGACTCTAGAACCCATTTAGTCATTAACCCTTCCCTAGGCATTTGCCTGCCTGAACAACATCTAGTTACTCTAGAGCGTTGCCCCGTTTATCCTGAAATTCTCTTCTTACCTCCATTATCAATTCTGTTCTTCGTGTCCCCATTTATCCTTTTCAGTCATGACACCTTTACGGAGTAATTGTTCTTCAAACAGCCTCCTCAATTTCTCCCTCTCCTTTCGTCATTTACTGCTTTTATTCCGTCTTCCTCGCTACCTGTAGCCTTCAGCACTTCTCTCTCTCTCTCTCTCTCTCTCTCTCTCTCTCTCTCTCTCTCTCTCTCTCTCTCTCTCTCTCTCTCTCTACAAAAACAGAACTTCTCCCACTCCCCCTCTCCCCCGCAAAAAGTAGCGTATGCTGGAATGCCATAAACTGGATAGCAGAACACAACGTTTATTCTCATAAACGTCCAATTACTCTATGTTATCCTGGAAGGGAAAAGAAGCAAGAAGCATTATGTGTCGAGTGGTGTAATATTTAATGTGTATGCAGTCCGTCGATGGATATGTATGAGGGAACGAGTCCATCGCGCCTTTTTCTGAGTATGAGTGCATTAATGGAATTTGCTCAGATAAATATATTAAATTTATTTCCAGAAACAAAGACAGGAGGAACTTGGGCGAGCGAGTGTACATGAGGTGATGTATATCTATATCTATCTTTCTACCTTTATACATATGTATATATATATATATATATATATATATATATATATATATATATATATATTGATCACATTCATACAAACAATAACAGGACCTCATTTAAACAACATAGCATCTAACGGAGATTTTTATGGATAGCAGACGATGGGGGCAGCTTAGTCTTTGAAGGCTTGTGATTTTTGCGAATAAAATCTCCTTCAGATACCATCCTGTTTAAATGTGTCCAATTACTGTATACATATATATATATATATATATATAATATATATATATATATATATATATAGAGAGAGAGAGAGAGAGAGAGAGAGAGAGAGAGGGAGAGAGAGAGAGAGAGAATAATAAGGCAAGGTAATGATCACGAGCACATTTACATTATAACTGCTTGATTGCAGAAACTTTCCCCAACACCAATACTGAGCCACTCACCTATCTTGCATGCACGCTCTTGCTTTCTGAAGTTGTACCCTTGATTTCTAATTCCCCTTCCAGACTCTCTAATTAACCCTTGCTATATCTTTCTCTCCTAACACGTCCTAACATTTTCACGTGACTTAAGCATCTCCTTTCACGCAAAACTTTCCCAACTTTACCACTGTTCTTCACTTCCATAAAGGAGAGTTGGCTCAACCATCACTTTGTAGAGTCCTACCTTTGCGTCCATAGACATTGTATACATAACTTTTACACACATCCTACAACCTTCCTAGTTTTACTTAATTTGTGACTTCCCTTACATCTTCTCAAACTCTGCTTATTTTTATAACCCTTTTTTGACAAATTTGTTTATCTTTCTCTACCACCAAACACATAAACACTTCGTTAGTCACTGCAGTTTCTCTTAACTGTTACCAATCGGTAATTTATACGCACACACATACACATAAATGAACGCACACTCACTATTATATGGTTATA
>NC_087219.1:25733653-25738653 GCF_015104395.2 Macrobrachium nipponense
AAAATAACCCTTAGTCTTTTCAGTATTTGAGGAGAATTACCATTAAGATAACAATCACCGAAGACAGCAAGTTATACTGCATCTTTAGCAATCACTTATATTTCTAATTTGTTCTTTGTAAATCTTACGTCCATAGCACACTTCTCAAGCCATTTGTCATTAAAAGTTAAAATACAATCTCATGACAACAGATTGTGGTGAAAAACGCGTCACCATAACCGAGTAACAATTACCGAGACGACATAACGCAAATCCAATCACATCTTTCTCATCGACGCATTTTCGCGAAATGCATTACAGCGAGCGGGAATGGATGGCACTCGGGAGCCGGCGGCGGCACGTCCTCACTCGACAACGGCCAGGTCAAAACTGTACTTGCCGCCACCACCACTATAGTGCCAGTCAGAGCGAGACTTTTCCCCCTTCCCCTATCGGACCAAGTCCTATGTATCTTTTTCTTTTTTCCTTTTTTCTTTTAGTAGTTTCCCGCTACGGCGTAGAAAAAAAATCCCGAGAAGAAGCCAGAGATTAATTATTTATCTATCTATTTGCCTCGCCTCCGGTGGAGCCTTCTGTCTGCGTCTCGCAGAGCTCTGAGCACCGAGAATTGTATTATGGTTTTGGCCAGCGAATCTGAAGGGGAAATCGGACGCACCGTTGACCAATAGGTCGGTAGTGTAGTCTTCTAGGTAGTGTAATCTGATACGCAATGTAATTTCCTAGGTAGTGTGATCTGTCAAGCAATGTAATTTCCTAGGTAGTGTAATCTGTCAAGCAATGTAACCTTCTAGGCAGTGTAATCTGTTACGCAATGTAATCTTCTAGGCAGTGTAATCTGTTATGCAATGTAATTTACTAGACAGTGTAATCTGTTACGCAATGTTATTTTCTGGTAGTGTAATCTGTTATGCAATGTAATCTTCTAGGCGGTGTAATCGGCGATGCAATGTAATTTACTAAACAGTGTAATCTGTTACGCAATGCAATATTCTGGGTAGTACGATAATCTCCTACGCAATGGTATCTTCTACGTAATGTTATTTCCCACTCAATGTAATCTACATATTGTAATTTTTTTTACTTAGTATAATATTCTATGTAATGCAACTTCCTACTCAGTGTAATTTTACATAACGGAATCTTATACTTAGTGTAATCTATGTAATGCAATCTCCTTTGTGATGTAATCTCCTACGTAACTGCTTCTCACGTAAAATTGTTTTTGACCTTTTAATTATACACGACAAAATATTTTGGGCCAAAAAGAAATGGAAAAAATTGAAATTGGCCTTTTATAATATCGATATTTTATTTTCTATTATATTGTCTTTATTTCTGATGAACACTGATTATTATTATTATTATTAATTTTTTTAGTCTATCACAGTCCTTCAATTCGACTGGGTGGTATATATAGTGTGGGGTTCCGGGTTGCATCCTGCCTCCTTAGGAGTCCATAACTTTTCTTACTATTTGCGCCGTTTCTAGGATCACACTCTTCTGCATGAGTCCCGAAGCTACTTCAGCTTCTAGTTTTTCCAGATTCCTTTTCAGGGGTCTTGGGATCGTGCCTAGTGTTTTTATGATTATGGGTACAATTTCCACTGGAATATTAATTTCATTATTAGCTTAAAAGTTAATATTTTCAATATTTATCTTCTCTTTAAAATATAATAATAATAATAAAGGGGATTATTATTATTATTATTATTATTATTATTATTATTATTATTATTATTATTATTATTATTAAATGCTATAAACCCAGATGCTCTAAGAGGGAAATAAAGCTAATTAAAATCTGCTGGAACCTCATTTGATCAAAAGATATCTCTTGAGAAAATGACAGAACCTTATTCTGATAAATTAAATAACAATTAAATTCATAACATGATTTGACAAATAAAAAGTATTTCCTGTGCGTCTGTCAGGGGAATCTTATGGGTTTGAAGTAATTATTATGAATTATCATTATTTTCTTCTACAATGAGGTCTTGCAATTTTGCTTGAAGACTTGATAAAAAAAACCACTCGTAATTAATCTTATGAAATGATTTGAAAGATAAGGATTGTTATGGGAAAAATTGAATGATATACCGTGATTCCCTTAGAGTTTTAAGATGAACCTTACTGTTTTCAATAGTTATTTCAATATAAAAAAAAGTTTTGCAATCAAGTTTCAGTAAAATCATACTTCTCGATAATCGTTTCAATTATTGAAAATAATACAGTGTTATTTCTGAAGTAGAAGCAGTGCATAAGTCAAATACCTTTGCCATCTAATTTCAGTAAAATCCCACATCTCGATAATCCTGTCAGTTGCCTGGAATACCAAAGTTTTATTCTACAGTAGAAACAATGCATTAGTTATTCCAATATCGAAAATATTTTGCAATCAATTTTGGGTAAAGCCATCCGTATACTCATGTGAGTTATGTGAAAGAAAACATTTTCATTTCTGCAGTAGATGAAGCGGAAAGTATTGAACAGAAAAACGGTAATAGATATGATATGGCAGATGTTAAGAAACAAACCAAACAAAAATTAATAAAACACGAATCCTATAGACATGTTGAGGTGAATGCCTTTAGAATCTGGTGCCAATACCGTTGGAGGCGAAGTTCGCAAAGGAATTTTTATGAACGTGTCCGAAGACACACAACGGGGGAAGGGGGTGGGAATCGGAAGGAGAGGGGAGGGAAGAGGGAGGGAGGGGAGGGAGGGAGGGGGAAGTTCTGCTCATGAGTCCATGCAATGTTTTTAAATGGATTGTCTGAAATTTAGGAATTAAAGTATCCTTACTTTATCAAGATATTATTCTCATATGTCAGTGTATGTGAACTGGGTGAAAATAAGGAAATGATTCTCTCTCTCTCTCTCTCGCGCTCTCTCTCTCTCTCTCCCTCTCTCTCTCTGTATATATATATATACATATATATATATATAATATATTTAAAATATATATATATATATATATATATATATGTAATCAAACAAACACGAATTAACACGAACACACACACACACACACACACACACACGTGTATATATATATATATATAGTATATAAGAATATATATATATATATATATATATATCTATATATATATATATCCATAGCACCAGCATCATCATCATCATCATCATCATCACCGAGAGAGAGTAGAAAGTGGACACCAGCCTCTGCTTCATCTTCTTATTCTTCTTCTTGTTCTTCTTCTTGTTCGCGTACTATGGCCGTCGAGATCAATACGAGTCTCATTCAAGTATCTGACCTGACTTACTCAGCAGGACACTTTCGCGGCCTGACGGCTCCTGCCGGGGATTTCGACGATCGAGGTCGGAGCTAATGGAGGAATGCGCATTATCCTCTCCTTGTCTTTTCTCTCTTTTTTCCGAGTTGTTTTGTGCATTTTTAAAGTTTACTCTCCTTTTCAGTTTTTCCTTTCTGCGTTGTTTTGTTCATTATTTTATTTGCCCTCATTTTTGTTCAATTTGGTATCCTTTCTATTTTTTCTTTCTGCGTTGTTTTGTTCATTATTTAAATTTGCCTTCCTTTTATGTTTTTCCTTTCCGGGTTGTTTTGTGCATTATTTTATTTGCTCTCCTTTTTGCTGATTCTATTTCTGGATTGTTTTGTGGATTTTTTTCAATTGGCTCTCCTTTACATTTTTCTTTATGGGTTGTTTTTGGAATTTTTTTTATTTGCCCTTCTTTTATTTTTTCTTTCTGGGTTGTTTTGAGCTTTTTTCAATTAGCTCTCCTTTTTATTCTTCTTTCTGGGTTGTTTTCTGCGTTTTTTTTAATTTGCTCTCCTTTGATTTCTTCTTTCTGCTTTTTTTTCTAACTTTGTTCTTTTTTATTTTTTCTCGGGTTGTTTTGTGTATTGTTTAAAACGTGCTCTGCTTTTATTTTTTTGGTGGGGTTGCTTGTGTTTTTTTTTTAATTTCATCACTTGTTTTATTTTTTTCTGGGTTGTTTTGAATTTTAAAAAATTTTCGAGGTTGTTTTTTGCATTTTTAAAGATTTACTCCCCTTTAATTTTTCCTGGGTTATTTTTTATTTATTTCCTTTTTAAAGGATATTCCGATTGTAGATGATTGTATGCAGAAGGAAGGTCATTGTGGGTTGTTTGATGAAAACGAGTGGATTTTGAGTATGATGTAAATAATGTTTAAATGTATAGATAATATTAATATTGTGATAAAATATCTAAGTGATAATAATATTATGAGAAATTGCATAAATATAATGATAATATGAGAAACCGCATACATATCAGAGTAATATCAGGAGTATATGTATAAATAGTAATAATTTTTTTCATTAAATATACAGTTATTAATATTTTGATTAAATATATAATCAATATTTTTCTAAATGAATATTCAAAAGGAAAATAGAAATCATATTAATAGGCTGATTTTATTTTTAGATAATCATACTATAATGGGCGTAATGTCTGTCTGTCATTCAATCACGGCCAAACGGCTGGTCAGATGGGCATGAAACTTGGCAGGGTTATGGTGGGGACGCCTAAGATGGTTTGTAATGGGGTTTCATCCAACCTACCCCCCTCCTTTGTAGGGGGTGGGGGTGAGAAGGGATTCCCTGAAACGGAGCTGTTTCTGGCCGTGAAACGAGGCTGATTATTCCCGTAGACTTAGTAACTTTACGATTTTTCATACATAATTTCTGTACAACTTCCCCGGAGAAAGTCGCGAATATTCCAGCTCGGACACAATAGAAGATGAAAATTATCATCAATATCCGCAAGATTTTTTGAATAACTTAAATCCATCGGGACTGCCAGTGCACAAAATAATGTAGAAGAAGTACTGCCCGGTAATGTTGCTTCGGAATTTCGATCCTGCCAATGGACATTGCAACGGAACGAGGTACACCGTTATGGAGCTAAACTCCATAACGGATCGTGTTGGTGTGTTTCTGCCGTCACCTATGTTCACGCATGGCCAACTGTATGTGGCGATGAGCAGAGC
>NC_087219.1:25743653-25748653 GCF_015104395.2 Macrobrachium nipponense
TGTGAATAATTCCACCTCGCGTGTACAGATGGCGTGAGTGATCATCCGATACAAAACAGGTACTTGAACATTCATGGGGATACAGTCTCATACAGACATCAAAAGCGGAGACTTGGAGCGAGCATTATGTTTCCTATCGTGTGGATGGGTGCTCAGAAAATGTCTGACGGGAATATGTACGATGAAAATACATTTCCAATAGACTGTGAAATATGCATACGTTTGATAAATAGAAAGTAGGGAGGGTATTGGATGTGGAAGACTGGAAATGGGAGATGATGAAAGTAATGCAGTGCAATATTGCAATGGCCTCTGGCGGTCAGGTTTTTACGTTGTTCGTGTTGATGTAATGTCGACGTGAGATACAGCAGTTTTGAATTATGGAAAATTCCTATTTCACCACCATCATCTGGGAATTCACTTCGAATGAGTGATGGAAATAAAACGAATATAACATTAAGAGTGAGCAGAATACTGTAACGTGGATAATAATAATAATAATAATAATAATAATAATAATAATAATAATTTTAACAATATATTTCTTGTAAACAGGACTGCAATGATAATGAATAGCTAAGTTAGTAAGTGAGTAAGTAAGTAAGTAAGTAATAATAATAATAATAATAATAATATTAAAAATAATGGCAGAATTCACAGAATTGATTTTGTACAATATTCTTTCAATTCTCCTTATGATTTTCCTTTCTGGCACGCTGGTATTATAAAGCAGCTGTCCAATGTTCATCGTGCTGTAGGTCGTCAACGGAAATTTCGGGCGGGCTGGTGTTATCAAAAGCAAAACTGGTTATCAGGGACAGGCTGGGGTCGTCAACAGGTATACAGGTGGGTTTCGTAGGTCGGGAACAGGCCGTAGTCGTCAGGGGTCTATCCGGTATTTCTTGTTATTTCTTCTTTCTGGTTTTCAAGGCGTCTACATGTTTCGGCCACCTCGTTTGGCCATCTTCGGGACGGGATCGCTGAGTGCAATGGTCTGTATCAGATGTATTCATGCTATTTATTGCATTCGGTTGGCTTGAAGAAACAGGTACCTCACTTTTCATTGGGCAATACCTGTGACGTCACGAGCGATGTCATCAGGGGGCCCGTTGCTGGTTGGCTGTCCTCTTCGTGGGCGGAGCCTCATCCTTATTGGTGATGGTGGAGGTCCCCTCGAAGGGCGTGCTACCAGGTCGTCCTCAGGGCGAGAGCTTGAGCTGCGATCACCCTCAGGGTTACTAGGGACGTCCTCAGGATGAGAGCTAATGCTTCTATCATCCTCAGGATCCCTCTGGTGCGATGGTCGTTGTGGGGCGGTGTCTGCTGCTCTCCTGACGGCGGTGGGGAGGAGGAAGGTCTCCTGTGTGATGTTCAAACTGGGCTTCTCCCTCCCACGATGTGCAGCGCTTCTAAGATTCGCAAACGACGTAGATCGGGTGCCTGGTCGATAACCTCGAAGTTACCGACGATGTCGCTGCGTCGGATTCTTTTATTATGGGCAGTCCTTGCATGATTAAATACCGCTCCTTCCTGCGCGTGACAGGAGATCCTCTTGGAGAGGCGCATTGACGTCATCCCGATGTAAGTTCCGAGGCATCCTCGATTGGGCACGTGTATCTGTAAATGACGTTCGTCCTCTTCAAGGGATCCTGCAACGGTGCGGGGTTATTTTTCATAATAAGACTGCATGTTTTTTTTACTTGTATAAAATATGATCAAGTTGATCTGCTTGTTGTTGTCGGTCGGGGAAACGTGATTCCTGATTATTTCCCGTAGGGCTCGCTCGTCTTCTTTATACCGCCGATGGAAGGTGCCCTTGTAGAAAAAATTAATTTTCTGCTGGGGGTCTGGGCGGGGTTCCTGTAGGTACCATTCTTCCATTGCTCTTCTGAAGACGTTCTGGATGCTTCGGTTGGTGTGTCCGTTGTTTACTAGGACCTGGGCTGCACGTTCCATCTCCTTATGGGTGTCTGCCCATGTTGAACAATGGGAAAGAGCTCTCCTGACGTAGGCGCTGATGGTGGTGTCCTTATAGCGTTCAGGGCATTCACTCTCGCCGTTCAGACACATTCCCAGGTTCGTGGGCTTCGTGTAAACCGTGTAGCGAACGCACCCTCCTTCTGTTCAACCAGGACGTCCAGGAAGGGAAGACGGCCATCACGGCTATATTCGATGGTAAATCGTAAACGGCTGTTGGTGTGGAAGGCTTGACGTATTTCCTCGATCTCCTCCCTCGTTCCTGCTTGGATGAAAGTGTCATCTATATATCTTACGTATATAGATGGCTTCCTAATGCTCCTAAAGACACGCTCCTCCACCATGCCCATGTAAAAGTTCGCAAACAGGACCCCGAGGGGGGATCCCATCGCTACACCATCGATTTGTAAGTACATATGGCCATGGTGGTTAATGAAGGGAGCCTTCTTGGTGCATATTTCCAGCAGAGAGCGAAGGGCGTGTTCGGGGATATTCAGCGGGTCGGTGGATGGGTCTCTGTAGACACGTTCAAGGATCATTTCTATGGTTTCATCTACAGGAACGTTAGTAAACAGCGACTCTACATCCATCGATGCAATACTGCCTCCAGGGGGCGCGGATCTTAAGGCTTGCAGAAACTCCGCAGACGACTTCAAACTATGTGTGCTGGGGATGTAGGGGGTGAGAATAGTATTTAGTTGTTTAGCAAGGTGGTATGTGGGTGCTGGTATTTGGCTAATGATAGGTCTTAAAGGGTTTCCATGTTTATGAGTTTTCACATTACCGTAGATGTACCCGAGGTTGTAATCTCCAGAAATACTAGAGAGGTGTAAGGCGTTAGTGGCTGCGTTGACAGTTTCTATGATTCTATTGGCTTCGCGTTTAATGTCGTCTACGGGGTTCTTAGTAATACGTCGAAACTTAGTGGTATCGGCGAGGATCTCGTCGATTTTTTGTCTATATTCGGTAGTCTTGATAAGTACTAGGGCTGCGGTCTTGTCGGCTCTCCTGACGGTGATGTCTTCGTTTTCTCTCAAGCTTTTAGCAGCATCCCGCAGACGGCGATCGACGATGTCACTTTTATAAGTTCCTCGGTCTGTAATCATGCAAGGACTGCCCATAATAAAAGAATCCGACGCAGCGACATCGTCGGTAACTTCGAGGTTATCGACCAGGCACCCGATCTACGTCGTTTGCGAATCTTAGAAGCGCTGCACATCGGGAGGGAGAAGCCCAGTTTGAACATCACACAGGAGACCTTCCTCCTCCCCACCGCCGTCAGGAGAGCAGCAGACACCGCCCCACAACGACCATCGCACCAGAGGGATCCTGAGGATGATAGAAGCATTAGCTCTCATCCTGAGGACGTCCCTAGTAACCCTGAGGGTGATCGCAGCTCAAGCTCTCGCCCTGAGGACGACCTGGTAGCACGCCCTTCGAGGGGACCTCCACCATCACCAATAAGGATGAGGCTCCGCCCACGAAGAGGACAGCCAACCAGCAACGGGCCCCCTGATGACATCGCTCGTGACGTCACAGGTATTGCCCAATGAAAAGTGAGGTACCTGTTTCTTCAAGCCAACCGAATGCAATAAATAGCATGAATACATCTGATACAGACCATTGCACTCAGCGATCCCGTCCCGAAGATGGCCAAACGAGGTGGCCGAAACATGTAGACGCCTTGAAAACCAGAAAAGAAGAAATAACAAGAAATACCGGATAGACCCCTGACGACTACGGCCTGTTCCCGACCTACGAAACCCACCTGTATACCTGTTGACGACCCCAGCCTGTCCCTGATAACCAGTTTTGCTTTTGATAACACCAGCCCGCCCGAAATTTCCGTTGACGACCTACAGCACGATGAACATTGGACAGCTGCTTTATAATACCAGCGTGCCAGAAAGGAAAATCATAAGGAGAATTGAAAGAATATTGTACAAAATCAATTCTGTGAATTCTGCCATTATTTTTAATAAAACTTGTTTGAAAGAAGGTCTGTTTCCAGCGTACAATAATAATAATAATAATAATAATAATAATAATAATAATAATAATAATAATAATACTCACTCTAAGAACATTTCTTTGCTGATTAAAGTTTGCAGTAATAATCAGAAATAGCAATAATTACTATTCATTCTTCAGTTGTTCAATAACTGACGACCTTTGAACACTGCCCCCATCCCCGTAAAAAATTTAGAAATTGCCATGACAATGATAACACATTAGCAACAATTAATAAACTCTTAAAAGAACTTTTATCAATTGTGTGAATTGATTTCGTATGAGCAATATTATCAATATACTCCCAGAATTCCTGGAGTCGTCTCGCGTTATGGAAATTGATCAGGATATTTGTTTAAAATACCAGCGAGAGGCCTGAGGTCGATCCCACGGAGGGGAAAGCTAGAAGGATTTGACACAGTTAACTTGAGCACTAGAAGCCTTGAATTCCAAAAGAAGAATGAGTATTTTCTTTTCTCCATGTGGGGTTTGAACCCATGCTAACTAGATGGCTGAAGGATATATTTTGGTATTTGAAAATTATGCAGGATTATGAGAAATGTTTAAAAGGAAATCATAATTGAATAAAGCTGACAACAGTAATCTCTCTCTCTCTCTCTCTCTCTGTTTGTTAATTTAGAGGCTCAGAATTTGAATTGGAATCATAACCATCTGAAATAATTTTTAATAAAGATACTTATCATTTAAAAAAAGCAAATAAAGTTGAAAATCTCTCTCTCTCTCTCTCTCTCTCTCTCTCTCTCTCTCCCCTGCCGTATCAAGAACACGGGATATTTTTAGCATTCCTCCTGAGCAAAGTCACTTTTTACATGCAAACAAAAAAAACAAAAGAGAAAAACTAAAGAAAAAAAAGGAAGAAAAAGGAAAACAAGGAAAAAGCAAACCACATAATGTGAGTCTCATACCCTGAAATTCGGGCATGATATCCCTTCCTCAGGCAAGCATACAAGCACGCCCCCACCCCTCCCCCTACCCCTCTTACCCCTTCCCAA
>NC_087219.1:25753653-25763653 GCF_015104395.2 Macrobrachium nipponense
TTTTTTCGGAAAGTAAGATTAATTGGCAAAGACAAAAAGAGTATTGAACTATTAGAGAAATTTAAAGTAATTAATTCTAAATTACCCTATTTTTATGGCCTTCCCAAAACTCACAAAGACAATCTTCCATTCAGACCCATCGTTTCATGTGCCGGTGCTTTCAATTACAAAATTTCTAAATGGTTAGCTGGCCTCCTTTCCCCTTTTTTAGGCACTTTTTCTCCCAGTCACATTAAACATTCGGAAGATTTTTGTCACAAATTCAGAAAAGCACATATACCACTTCACAACATAAAACTTTTAAGCCTTGACGTAGATTCCCTGTTCACTAAAGTACCAGTACAGGACGTTCTTCAGTTTTTAAGGGTAAAATTATCCCCCTATTCAGATCATTTCCCATTGGCGCTTGACAAAATAATAAAGCTAGTTGAATTATGTGCATCTAATAACGTATTTTCATTCGGGGAATCATTCTACAAGCAAAAATTCCGGGTGTAGTATGGGTAGTACTTTAAGTCCTGTTCTAGCCAATTGTACATGGAATACTTTGAAATACAGTAATAAATGCAATAAAACCTAAAAACATGCTGTGGATGAGATACGTGGATGATATCCTAACATTTTGGGATAATAGGTGGGGCAATTTCAATGAATTCCTCTCGAAATTAAACACATTAGTGCCCAGCATCAAATTTAAAGTTGAATGGGAAACAGACAACAAAATTCCTTTTCTTGATGTTTTAATAATCAGAGATACGACAGAATACAAATTTACCATATACAGAAAACCAACGTTCTCATTCTTTCATACATTCACTACTTTAGCTATCATGACATTACTAATCAAGATAGGTGTAGCTAGTAAACTGTTCTAGAAGCCTTACGAATTTGTTCCCCAGAATTCCTGGAAAAAGAATTTGAACTAATTCGCAAGCAACTTTCGTCTTTAAAATATCCTGACCATATAATTGAGAAAGCAATTCACAAAGCAAACGTAATTTTCTACCGACCCCCTAAAAACAAGACCAGAGATACACCCAACAATAAAATAATAATTCCCCACCTGGACACGATTAAGAGAATAACCAACCCCCTCGGAAAATCGAACCCTTTTGTACTTACTTACCCAAACACCTTAGCCAAATCCCTGATTAACGTCCAACAAAAGACATCTCCAAAGGACTCTGTGGTATACGAAATCCCATGCCAGGACTGTGACCAATCTTACATCGGATTTACAGGTAAATCCCTTCCCCAGAGATTAATACAACACAAACGGTCAGTTATGTATGGACAACAGAACTCGGCTATTTTCAACCATATAATGAACATAACCATAGAATAAACTGGAATTTGTCACGTGTAATTTATAGCAGCAACTGCCGGTACAAGAGTCAAATGATGGAATCGGCCTTAAAAATAAAGAGAGGCAGGTAATGAACATCTCAAAAGGAGCATGGATTTCGGACACGATCGACAACGTCTTCATTCAACCAACCCTTAAGAAGATTAAAAGAAGATTATCAGCGGGGGTGACTTAAAATGGCTTGTTTGTGGATGGACCTCTTGGTATAAAGACACTTTTCTGATAAACTTTTTCATTCATCTAATGAGAGGGAGACAGCAGTCTCTGAAATATAGTACTTTTTCTCTATATTTTGGTGTTTTTATGGGCTCCTTTTATTAGTATATATATATATATATATATATATATATATATAGGGTATATATATACATGCATACATATATACACACACATACACTTATGAAGTACTTATACACACACAAGCACAAAGCTTCCACCTAATTAGGTAAATGCTTACATTCTGATCCTTAAAGCGATCAGACACAAAACGGAACAGCCATCTCGCACTCTCTCTCTCTCTATCTCTCTCTCTCTCTCTCTCTCTCTCTCTCTCTCTCTCTCTCTAGGAACAAAGACATTCCTTCCTCGAGCAATTACTGTTAACAAAACCGCGAGACCGAATGTTTAAAGACTTCATATCTTTGTGCTTGTCATTCTGCTTGTGAGAATCATGCAAAAATGACTCGGGGAAAATAAACACGAAACTTTGTTCATTAAGGAAAGATCGCTGAATGAGTGGCCGGAAGTCGTTTTGGGGTTGAGGTGCATGTTTGCGGTGCTTGGAGAATTATGTTTGCTAGCAGCCAGGTGGTTTGGAAGATTATCTTTGCAAGTTGTCAGGTGGTTTGCAGAATTATGTTCGCTAGCAATCAGGTGGTTTGGAAGATTACCTTTGATATCAGTCAGGTGGTTTGCAAAATTATCTTTGCAAGCTGTCAGGTGGTTTACAAATCTATCTTTGTTAGCAGTCAGGTGGTGCAGTCAGGTGGTTTGCAAAATTATCTTGCTAGTAGTCAGGTGGTTTGGAAGATTATCTTTGCTAGCAGTCAGGTGGTTTAGAAGTTATAATCTTTGCTAGCAGTCAGGTGGTTTGCTAAACTAGCTGTCAGGTTTGCAAAATCATTTCAAAATTATATGTTCTAGTGAACAGGTGGTTCACAAAATTATTATTTGCCTACTTCTAGATGGTTTGCAAAATTGTTTTTTGCCTGCTGGTAGTTGGTTAACAAATTTTCTCTCTTGTCAACAACTGGTTTGGGAAATGTCTCCAATGACTGGTTCGTAAATTAGTGCTTGCCAACTGTTGATTCACAGTCATTCTCACTTACCAAGAACTGGTTTGGGAAATTTTATTTGCTGACCAATAATTGCTTTTTGTCACATGGTTTGCAAAATCATTCTCGTTTACTAGTAGTAGTAGTAGTAATAATAATAATATAATAATAATAATAATAATAATAATAATAATAATAATATAATAATACTAATAATAATAATAATAAGTAATAATAATAATAATAATAACTAATAATAATAATAATAATAGTAAAACACGTTCTGAAACATATTTTTCATTAATGCAAGAACCTTAAAAAAAATATATGCCTAACCAAGAGGGCAAAAAATATATCTGGATCATATATAGTTATATATATATTATATATATATCCTATATATATAGAGGGAAAAAAATATATATGTATATATATATATATATTATATATATATATATACTATATATATATATATATATATATATATTAATTTTAAAAAATCACAGTAGATGCAAGTGACTTCATAAATAAGTGAATTCCACTGGAAAATGATAGTCAGAAATCCAAGCGCTTTCGTCTTTACTCAGACATTGTCAAGGAGTTAATGAAGTACAATTGGAGAGAAAGGTCTCAGGTACAACACAAGATCAAGAATACCAGATGGTTAATTGTTAAAAGGGTAAAAATTAAAAGAGATAATCCAGGATTATCGGATATCACACGGTCACAAACCTAAACAGATTGATCCTAACCGAAATTACAAAGTTTCTTTACAGTCCAAAACATGTAAAAACTGAATATATTAATTTTGTTGCTTATATTTATCTACAACTTTTTTCATTATGAAAGCATCAAGTTTAAATAGACCAAGACTTAAATTTAGAACATTTCTATTATTTGACTTGATGAAACAAGATTCAATGATATTCCTTTTAACTGTGTCATTACATGGGATTAAGGCTCTTGCTTGGCTCCAGTTAATAGGATGGTCTAAATCTCTCATATGTACGAATAATGCATTCGATATTTGCCCAGTTCTCACAGAATACTGATGCTGTTTGAGACGTTGTGAAAGAGATTTACCGGTCTATCCGTAATAGACTTTATCACACTTTTTGCAAGGAATTTCATATATGCAGCCTGGAAGATCTTTAGGAGAATTTTTGATTACTAAACTCTTGACATTAATATTACTGAAAACAACATTTATGTTAAAAAGCTTTAAAATTCTACGAATATCTAAAAACCTTTCATCATGGGGTAATTTTAGAATGTTATACTTACTAAATTCAAGTTTGTCATTAGTTGAATAAAATGTTTTTCTAGCTCTTTTCCATGCCACTACAAAAGTCCTTGGGTATTTAAGTTTCAATGCAATATCATAAATAGTTTTAATTTCAGCGTCAATAAACTGCGGGCTACAGACACGTAAAGCCCTTAGGAACATCCCAGAAAAAAACAGAGAATTTAACATTTTGATGGTGATTGGAGTAGTAATGAACAAGAGGCACGGTTAGTTGATTTTCGAAAGATTGAAAAGGTAAAATTTTTATCATTTCTATGGACAGTTACATCAAGAAAATTCAAATTACAATTTCTTTCTTCCTCTACAGTAAATTTTATAGAAGGGACTAAATTATTGAATCTTCAAGTCAAGCTGAAGAATCTTATTGCTGAAAGCGACTGGACTAAGCATGCCAACGTGGACTTCATGATTAATTTATCAGACAAACCAGTGGATAGTGCTACGACAGCGGCTTTGGGGTATGGGTTAAGCTTTGGTGTATTTAATGGTAACCTGGAGTGTGTCGACATCTCAAAATCCTTTTGTTATTTAGAAAAATTTATTCAAAACCTATGCCCTGATGATATCAATATTTGTAAAGGTATTGTGTATGTGTAAACCTTCTCCCCCTAATGTACCCTTGAGATTTTTCCAGGCTTTTAAGAAAATTAAAGAAGACGAAACAGTGAAAGTGACAAAAGCAGATAAATCTAATGTAGCGGTAATAATGAATAAAAGTGACTATATAAGTAAAATAATGACATTGCTAAATGATACTGATACTTATACGAAACTGAGGTCTGACCCTACACAGACAGTGACCTCCCATTTTAATAAACAAATTAAATCCATTTTGAAGGGCTTGGACCATTTAATTAAACAGTTTACACCGCAATGCGCCTCCCTAGCTTATATGTATGGTTTAGTCAAGACACATAAAGTCAGTAACCCTATCAGACCAATCATTAGTTCAGTGGGCTCAGTTACGTATAATTTATCTAAATGGCTTGTAAAAATTCTTACTCCTTTGGTAGGAAACATTTCTAACACGAATGTTAACAACAATGTTGATTTTATAAATAAATTGAATAGTTTAAATTTGAATTTTGATTTTAATATGGTTACTTTTGATGTTGTCTCTTTATTTACAAAATTGCCTGTAGATGACTTACTTGAATATTCGGAGGAGGAATTAGAACGTCATGATATTCCCTTAAGTGTGGCAAACCTCATTAGTCTCATAAGGTTATGTATCAAAGATAGTAAATTTTGTTTTAATGGGGAATTTTTTGCACAAAAGTTTGGCATGGCTATGGGTAATCCCTTATCTCCTGTCCTTGGCAATATTTACATGGAATTTTTTGAGACAAAACTCTTACCAAGAATTTTGCCCCAAAAAGTTATTTGGTTTAGATATGTGGATGATATCTTCTGTATTTGGCCAGTTCACGAAAATCTCCAGGAATTCCTTAATAATCTCAATAATTTAGTCCCTTCTATAAAATTTACTGTAGAGGAAGAAAGAAATTGTAATTTGAATTTTCTTGATGTAACTGTCCATAGAAATTATAGAAATTTCACCTTTTCAGTCTTTCGAAAATCAACTAACATTGCCTCTTTTGTTCATTACTACTCCAATCACCATCAAAATGTTAAATTCTCTGTTTTTTTCTGGGATGTTTCTAAGGGCTTTACGTGTCTGTAGCCCGCAGTTTATTGACGCTGAAATAAAACTATTTATGATATTGCAATGAAACTTAAATACCCAAGGACTTTTGTAGATGTGGCATGGAAAAGAGCTAGAAAAACATTTTATTCAACTAATGACAAACTTGAATTTAGTAAGCATAACATTCTAAAATTACCCCATGATGAAAGGTTTTTAGATATTCGTAGAATTTTAAAGCTTTTTAACATAAATGTTGTTTTCAGTAATATTAATGTCAAGAGTTTAGTAATCAAAAATTCTCCTAAAGATCTTCCAGGCTGCATATATGAAATTCCTTGCAAAAAGTGTGATAAAGTCTATTACGGATAGACCGGTAAATCTCTTTCACAACGTCTCAAACAGCATCAGTATTCTGTGAGAACTGGGCAAATATCGAATGCATTATTCGTACATATGAGAGATTTAGACATCCTATTAACTGGAGTCAAGCAAGAGCCTTAATCCATGTAATGACAGTTAAAAGGAATATCATTGAATCTTGTTTCATCAAGTCAAATAATAGAAATGTTCTAAATTTAAGTGTTGGTCTATCTAAACTTTGATGCTTTCATAATGAAAAAAGTTGTAGATAAATAGCAACAAAATTAATATATTCAGTTTTTACATGTTTTGGACTGTAAAGAAACTTTTGTAATCTTCGGTTTAGTAGGGTCAATCTGTTTGGTTTGTGACCGTGTGATATCCGATATCCTGGATTATCTCTTTTAATTTTTACCCTTTTAACAATTAACCATCTGGTATTCTTGATCTTGTGTTGTACCTGAGACCTTTCTCTCCAATTGTACTTCATTAACTCCTTGACAATGTCTGAGTAAAGACGAAAGCGCTTGGGATTTCTGACTATCTTTTTCCTGTGGAATTCGCTATATTATATATATATATATATATATATATATATATATATATATATATATATATATATATATATATATAAAAGAGAGAGAGAGAGAGAGAGAGAGAGATGATGATATATTTCAGCGCAAAGTCCACATAATAATAATAATAATAATAATAATAATAATAATAATAATAATAATAATAATAATAATAATAATAATGGTAACAATTATAATAATAATACGAATTAGTAGAGGAAGAAGAAGTACATTTTCAAATTTATACCTCATCAAAAATAGGCCCAAATGAAAAAATAGGGGAAATGAGAGAGAGAGAGAGAGAGAGAGAGAGAGAGAGAGAGAGAGAGAGAGAGAGAGAGAGAGAAAGTAGAGGGAAAAAACTGATTGAATATAGTTCGGCGCTAAGCCCTCATCCGGCCTCCCCAACGAAGCTAATTCTCAAGATTCCGGAAAATGAATTTTCTCCCGTATTTCAAGACGAGCTTCGTCTCGTTAGTCCTTCCGTCCATTAGGACAGAGAAATCATGGCTGAGATTTAATTTCACATTTTTTATTTTATTATTATTATTTTTTTTTAGTTTTTGTTTTCGTCCGTCTTACTTGATTCCAATTTCCCTTTCATTCGTCGTTAAGAATTTTTTTTCCTGATTTTATTTTTATTTTTTGGCGCATAATTTATTCGACGTGGTTATTATTTATAATGAGTGCGCAATTTTTTTTCTTTTAAGCACAAGTTGTGAACTTATCCTGTACATTACGGGACATGTTGCTGACTTGTCCTGCACTTATCGGAGCATGTTGCTGACTTGTCCTGTATGTTACAGGACGTGTGTGGCTGACTTATCCTGAACATTACGGGACATGTTGCTGGCTTGTCCTGTACACGGGACATGTTGCTGACTCGTCCTGTACGTTGCGGAGCATGTTGCTGACTTATCCTGCACACAGGACATGTTGCTGACTTATCCTGTACATTACGGGACAAGTTGTGGACTTATACAGGAAGTTCCGTGTACGTTAGGAGTACGAAAAATAAACGATAAAAAATGAATTGAAATTCATATACGTATAGATATAGATAGTCTTTCAATATATACTACGTGTTTGGAACTAAAACAGACATAAATGAGCAAGACTGATGATACATTTTGAGCGACGGATACTGAGAAGGGCAGCGATTTTGGCAGGACACTAGCTGGCATAAAGCCGGTTTAATCATCGTGGACCAACTGGATACACTGATGGGATGCTGCCCTCCATGTGAGGCGAACTCGGTCTAGAGAAGTCCTTAGTATCCTTTCCTTTCTTCCAGTTGTCTTCCAGGTACAGGACCTTAGCCCTGAAAAAGGATGACTTCCTACACCTGGATAACTACAGAAGAAACTGTACTCGCCATCAAAAGACGTCAAAGAAAAGTAAATGAACCTTTCATGTTGCTGTCTCCGTCCCAACTCCTTGGAGACGTCTTCCATAAGGCTCCGACTTAATACGACTCATGGAAAATTGTAAGAGGCCGCGGAATTTGCATAATTCTCCCTTTCTGTAGTCATGGGAACCGGCGCTGAAAACATCGCATGTGAAAATTGGATGTTTAAAAGCCTGGATGTGCCAAATGAATGTGACTGTCGCCACGAAACGACCGCCGACAATCCGGATCATAAATAATGGGGAAACAGAATGTGCTGCTAATGATTCTCTCTCTCTCTCTCCTCTCTCTCTCTCTCTCTCTCTCTCTCTCTCTCTCTGTCTCTCTCTCTTTCACTTTGCATTCGACAATGTTTGAGGTAGTGACGAGGTTCGATCCCCAGGTGAGGCACAGGGATTCAGGTTCTTCTTCTTCTCAGCTTAGTCTCTAGTCAGGGTCGCTGTTTTCAATGGACGTCCTCCGGTTGTTTCTATCTTGAAAGGCTCAGTAAGGTACAGCTTAATCTCCGTTTTTGGCGAATTTCCTCCAACTGCTTCTATTTTGAATGGCTTGATACATATCTGGTTTTGGCTGATGTTTCAGACACTGTCCATTTGAATCTCCATTACACCATGGTAGGAGGCACTTGGTTGACTATTGTGAGTCGCAGACAAGGAAAAGCGTGGGCTTAGTTGTATCATCCAAGAATACTTGGGCGTAGCAATGCGTTCACTACACCACTGGTTTCCCGATCAGTGAAAGCATACGCATTTAGTCTGGTCACTATTCGGTTGGGCAACCACCAACTGAATGCCAGACGCCGTCGGTACACAAGCCCCTCAACATTTAGTGGGCAGGGCGTTGGGCCAGCAACCTCATCCCATGAGAATGATTCTATTTCATGATTCTATTTCCCAAGATGACTCTGGAGGCCTTTTTGAAGATGCATTATTGAAGCAGGGTTGCCGTTTTGAGGACTTTGTCTGCTAGTGTGGCTTTCTGGTGACATCTGGCAACCTTCCGTGGCTTTTCCGACCACAGGCCACGGCACTGAGGAATAAAATTCTTCACTTTGCTTTTTGTTTTATTATGAAAATAAAGTTATAAAACATATCCTGCTTATTTATAGAAATAAATTTTATGGAAATCCTTTATTTTTCTTCATCAAAAATACTTTAACTTAGTGACGTTTAGTTTTTTACGTCACGGAAAAAACTCTACATCGGAAAACACGGAGTCTAACCATTAAATTTTCCTCATTCTAACCAAAAATCATAAATAACGTAAACAAAATCAGAAGCACTGCTTATGGTAACACTGCTAAAAACCAATGTTGTGAAGAAAAAACGGCATCGCTGGACCTTTGAAGATCATTTGTGTACGCGTATGAGTTGGCTAATGTTGTGATTGGTTTTCTGATCGTGAGTTCGTCCTTTAATAAGCGACAAAAGCGTGAATGTTGTCGCTGATCAATGCGGAGACACGAAGGCTACATAATAATAATAAACTTTCAAAGCTACAGAAAACTGTCTTGATAGATTTTCGATCTAGTCTAGACGCTGACAGCTTTATGGATTGAATCATCACTGAAGCCTTGATTTGTATTGCCAGTACAAACATCTCAGTTACGTCAAGGTATTCTATCCTGAAAAAAAAAGCTTCTCTTTGTTAATAAAACTCAGAAAACTGAAGGGAAAAACCACATTACTCCTGTCGGGGGGAAATGGGACAATCATCGTGGGCAGTGGGTGCCCTCCTTGGGGTACTGGTGCCATTTGATAAGACACAAACTGTTGGACAAGCAATTATCTTTGATAATACAACTCAGATAATGAAAGCGAAAAATCTACATTATTCTTGTTGGAAAGGACCAGACAATCAGCACGGGCAGTGAGCGCCCTCTATGGGGGTTACCAGTGGCGTTTGAAACGTCACAAACTATTCAAGCAACAGTGTTGTTTGTAGCAAAAGAAAAGAAAATGAAGGTCAAAGGGAAATCAAAGAACATGTTCAGCACCCGATGGACGACGCTAAGAAAGCTATAGAAAGCTGGAGATACTCTGGTGAAAGTTCGTCTCAACTTA
>NC_087219.1:25768653-25776153 GCF_015104395.2 Macrobrachium nipponense
AATAATTTCAATCGTCGATGAAGCTTTTCGTTATTTCTAAGTCTTGTGTCAAGGACATGATAGATTCAACAGTTATCATACTCCTAATGTTAATGATATCTATAGTAGTTAATGATATCTATAGTAGATTCACATCGACCGTGCATCTCAGGGCTGGAAACTCTCAGTCTCAGTCTCTCTCGAGAGTTCACACAGGCAGGTATATCTTCTACCTCTTCTAAGGGATACGTCTTTTAAAAGTATCCCTTAGGAGAGGTGGAACATACATCCAGCTTGTGTGAACTCTCGAGAGACTGAGAGTTTCCCGCCGTGTGATTGGCTTACTAACAGCCAATCGGGAGCGTCGTAAGGGACTGGCCTAGACATCAGATGCAATGTTGATGTGAATCTACTGTAGTACTGATTTTACAAATATACGCAAAAACACAGACATGCACAAACAGACAGCAGTTTTTGCAAAGAGAAAATACCGTCTACAAATGAAATCATTTCCAATTGCTGATTGGAAACCTACTGAATAGACCGATTCAGAAATGCGCCAATGACCATACCCGATGGGACGCCAGACTATGTAAGCAAATCAATCAGAGAGTACAAAGAAAAGATTTGAAATGTAAAAAACTGGCATCCTACGTAAAATGATTTTGCTTTTCTCTCCCCTTCCTGCGTACTGAGAGAGAGAGAGAGAGAGAGAGAGAGAGAGAGAGAGAGGAGAGAAAGAGAGGGAGAGAGGGGGGGGGGGAATAACCCCATGAGGATTATCTAGGATTTGTCAAGGGGATTTTGAGTACCCTGTGTATCTTTTATATCCCTTCTCAGTCCCATCATTGATTTTGAAAAGTGACAAGGAAAGTAAATGTTCAGTACAGAGGTGACACCGGATATAAAAAAGATAACTGGTAGTTTCTTAGACTGTGTTGGAAAAGGAAAGAATAAAAATCACTCAACCGATGAAGTGTTGGAAGGTGGAAGAATAAATGCCGGTGAGTTTCAGAAGTGTTGGAAGATAGCTGATAAATAAAAATGAGTTTGTGAAGTGTTGGAAGGTGGAAGAATACAAATGAGTTTGTGAAGTGTTGGAAGGTGGAAGAATACAAATGAGTTTGTGAAGTGTTGCAAGGTGGCAGAATAAATGTGAGTTTCCGAATTGTTGGAAGGCGGCAGAATGCAAATCACTAATAAAACAAAACTCAAGAAAAAAGCCTTAAAAAACGTGTGAGCTTATAAGGAATATATAAGGAAAATGATTGTTCTGGAGAAAATTACAAAGAGAAAGGAAAGCCAATCTCTCTCTCTCTCTCTCTCTCTCTCTCTCTCTCTCGTGAGAAAATTATATGGTGATAGGAAAGCCAATGCTTCTCTCTCTCTCTCTCTCTTGGGAAAATTACAGAAGGAAAGCTAATCCTTCTCTCTCTCTCTCTCTCTCTCTCTCTCTCTCTCTCTCTCTCTCTCTCTCTCTCTCTCTCAAGAAAATTACAGAAGGAAAGCCAGTGCTTCTCTCTCTCTCTCTCTCTCTCTCTCTCTCTCTCTCTCTCTCTCTCTCTCTCTCTCTTGAGAAAATTACAGAGAGAAAGGAAAATCAATACGTTCTCCCTCCCTTCTCCTCTCTCTCTCTTGAGAAAAGAGAAAATTACAGAAAGGAAAGCCAATACTCACTTTCTCTCTCTCTCTCTCTCTCTCTCTCTCTCTCTCTCTCTCTCTCTCTCTCTTGAGAATATTACAGAGAGAAAGGAAAGCCAATACTTTCTCCCTCTCTCTCACTCTCTCTGCAGGAAACAGTGAAAATAAGGGAAACGAACAAAGCCACCGAGGACAAAAGAGAAGATAGAAAAGTCCCTCAGAGTGTCACAGTTTAATTCACAATCTATTCGGAACAAAGTAGATCTTTTCAAATCATTGGTAGCAAGTGAGGACTTGGACATAAGAGGTATCACAGAAACATGGATACAAGAAGCAACAAGAGACTTCGTAGGAGAGTACCAGATAACTGGATATAAATTGTTCAAAAGAGGTAGACTCAATAAAAAAAGGTGGAGGAGTTATGTTGTATGTCAAGTACCACCCAAGTCCACTAGAGTGTAAAATTACAACCAAGCAAGAAGTAACTGGCATCAATATTAGCAGTTTAGGGAAGAAGCTAACCCTAATACAAGTGTACAGACCTCCCCAGCAACCATAAATATCCGAAGAGGAACTGCATGCCCTATTAGGACAGGAAATAAACAACAAACTTTGCATAAAAATAGGAGATTTCAATCCAGCAGTACACTTGGACACTATGACCCCCATATCAAACTTAAAAGGAAAGAGACTTCTGGACTTTGTCAAAATTGAATTCCTCCACCAATGGGTTGACAAACCTACTAGAGGAAACTACATACTAGACATCGTCCTATCAACAGAAGATAACTATATTGTCTCTTCTTTCAGTTGGTGGAAATCTAGGCAAAAGCGACCATAAAATTATCATATCAATATTAAACATAATAAAGAGAAGAAAATACTAAAGAGATTAGGCTACCGTCCAGGCAACCTAAAAAACTAAAGTCCTATGTTAAAAATCTAGAGTACCACAAGAACACAGCCACAGATAAGTACGATGGGAAGCCTTTCTAGAAGAATACACACACACAAAACAAACCGCTCTAGATGTGTACAAGCAAATACCAACAAATAGCATCCCTCAGCCCAAGTGGTTCAACGGAGAAATTGAAAATAAAAGAAGAGAAAGAGACAGATTGCACAACTCAATGAATCCACACCCAACACCACAAGACAAGCAGGCATAAAGAACTCTGTAGAATGGTGGACAAATTAGTAATGCATGTTAAAAGCAGGAAACCAATAACAAATAGGATAGATCCCTTAAGGGGACAATAGAGGAAATATGATGAACTCAGACTTGTAAAATGGAGAGTTACTGATTAAGTTTTTCAGCGTTTTCACAATTGAAGACACTACCTCAATCTCTGAACCAGCTATTAAGTATGAAGGGGTAGAACCGTTGGACGAAATATTTACAGTAAAGGACATTAAAAACAAAATAGAAAAACTGAACAAGTTCAAATATCCTGGCCCGGATGGGATCCAAGAGAAATTAAAGAGTTAAAGAGGAAATAGTTCCTCACCTATATAAACTCTACAGAAAAACGGCAGAACAGCGATAGGCTCCAAAAGGTTGTAAACTAGGTCATATGGTCCCATTTTATAAAAAGGGTCCAAGAGAAGAGCCGGGAAATTATAGACCAATCTGTCTAACACCAGTCCCTTGAAGAATTTTTGAGTAGAAACAATCTGTTGTTAAACGGTCAACACGGCTTCAGGCAAAACAGATCCTGCCTATCAAACCTCTTGGTGTTTTTCCATAACATGTTTGGTATTTACGACAGTAGTAGAGCAGTAGATATACACTACTTAGATATCTAAAAGGCCTTTGACAAAGTTCCATACAAAAAATGACAAAAGTTGGAGCTTTAGGAATTTTAGGAGAAACAGCAGACTGGATTGAAGTCTGGCTAACTAACAGAAAACCGAATCGTAATAAACGGTGAAGAGTCCGAATGGGCAGATGTGACAAGCGAGTTCCTCAGGGTTCTGTCCTTTGCCCGCTCTTATTTTTTATTTACATTAATAACAATTATGTAGGCGTAACTAGTAGTAGCAGCCAAATTTGCAGATGACACCAAGCTAGGTGTAAATGCAGCAGACCCAGATACAGTGGAAAGTTTAAGAAATTATCTAAGGTAAAATAGGAGACTGGTAAAAAAGTTGACAAATGACTTTTAACCTGGATAAATGTAAAGTGCTACAAATAGGAACAAACACCCCTCATGCCAACTACATTCTGCTTGGGAATAAAATAAATAGTGTAGAACAAGAAGAGGACCTTGGAGTTATTATCACCAAGGACCTAAAATCCACAAAATAACGCATCAAAGCTGAAGAGAAGGCACAGAAACTAGTGGGATACATAAAAAAGTAGTTCAAATATACAAACAACGAATCCTCTACACATCAATAGTTAAACCACATCTTGAATATGCAGTACAATTTTGGTCACCGACACTAATAAGAGACATAAATAGACTGGAAGGGGTACAAGCAAGAGCCCCAAAGTTAATTCCATCCATCAGGCAAATAGGTTACCGAAGACGATTAGAGAGCCTGAACATGTATGGCATAGAAACACGACGATTGCGAGGACAACTAATAAAAACATTCAAAATACTGAAAGGCATAACAAAAGTAGACAGTAACCTATTAACATATGAAGGACTGATGACAGTGAAGGATAGATGATAGTCATGTTGATGATGAAGTGACCTCAGGAAAAGTGTGTCTCACTTGATTAGGTTGCAATCATCTGATGTCATTTGTTTTATTTCCTGTGAGAGAAACATTGTTACTTTTGTAAGTTTAGTAGGTGCGCTAGTTTGTCATATATGGGTGTATGTGCTTGTATATATTTATATAATATATACACATGAGTCATATCACATTACCGTGATTCATATACATACATCGAGCTACAAATGTCCTTTAGTATCTAATTCGCTCTACCTCGGAATTAATATAGTTCCATATATGTTGACCGAAGTGGAATTTTTTAGTCGATAAGAAATTTGTCGGCTCACGGTAGAGGGTGTGGTTTAAGGCTTCACTGTGCGTCCTGAATTTGTTGGGTTCGATGGTTCGCGCCCGTGAGCCGACAAATCTCTTATCGACTAAAAAGTTCCCCTCCGGTCAACATTTTATATGAAAATATATTATTTCCGAGGTAGGACATTTGTAGCTCGATGTATATACACATACATATACACGTGCATATGCATAAAATCCTACTAATCGCTGCCATTATAAAAAAATTCCTCCACGTCAGAACTTGCAATAAGAGCACCCATCAGACGCATTTCACCCAGGGGCGTCCATTCGCCCCCCCCCCCCCTTCGATGATATTGCCTTCATTAGAGCCGTATCCCGCCCAGGAACGTGGGTGCTAATAGCCACCTCTCATGCATGTGCTCATTATCCAGATATTTAACGAAGGGCGCCGCCCTCCGTATTATCCGCAGGGGATGCCGGAACTAGTGTTTGGTGCCTTCCAACCAGGGAATTCTGGCGAAGTTTGGTGGTTGGGGTGGCGGGGGGGGGGGGGGGGGGAATGGCGTAGCTGTTGATTGAACGTGAATGCAGTTAGAATGACTTAATGTGCGGGCGTGCTACGTTTTATAAACATACACTATTATTATTATATATATAAAATATATATAATATATATATATATTATATTATATATATATATACATGCACACTACACATATATAATTCAGAAATGAATATTACTCATCCTTATCCCAAGTATGTTTTATGATTTCTATCTAAGGAAAACATAAGACATGCGTATTGCGAAATTCTTGCACATACACACGCACATATATAATTCAGAAATGAATATTACTGATCCTTATCCCCAGCATGTTTTATGATTTGTAATCTAAAAACATAAAGAGCGTATTGAAATTCTTGCAAAAATTACACATAACGATACAATTCAATTTGAAGTTTTATTTATAAAAAAAGTATTTCGAAATGAATCACAGTCATGCTTATTCAAAAATGTTTTATTATTTCCTTTCCTGTCTAGAGGTAACGGAGCGTATGTCATTCAAATTTGCTGTAAACAGTCCTCATTGTACCATTTGAATTATCTTGCAAAATTCTCGGAAATTTCATTCCTTATCGAAAGAAGCTTGCAATATCAGTACGATGAAACTGTTTATTAATAGCATGTTGGGTCTAAGAGCCTTCACAATACGTCATGGAGCATTTCATATTATGAAGTGATATGGATCTCCCAAGAAGACTTACTGACACAGGTGAGGAGTCCATTTCTGCAACTTTCTCTGTCGCTCGTATTTGCACACACACAAACACGCACACACACACATGCACGCAAATTCATTAAGCAAATGGTGTACTTCGCCCGCAGACAAAGAATATGGTCGCTTTCTTCGATACACGCACGCACACAAATACACACACACACGCATACAAAATGCACAAATTCATTAAGCACGCAAAGATAAAGGAAATGGTCTTTCTGGACACGGCGAGCGTGGGAGATTTTCCCAAGAACAAGAAGAATGTAAAGAGTCATCTCCCTCCACCCACGAATGAGAAAGATGACGAGAGTAATGTCCATTGTTCTCATTTCATCTGCGATAGAACAGATATTCCTGATATTCCTGCATTTTCGAAAGACTTTACGATCGCCATTAGCGTTCTGAGGTCACAAGAATATCCCACTTTTTTCATCCGGTATCGTATATCGTAGCACCCAAGAGATATTGGCTTCGATATTATTCTGAGAATGAATATTCCTAAGGGAATATTCATACAATGACAGTATTGCCTTTTCCTCTTATCAGTAATTTTTGTGTTTGTATATGATTAGTATTTACAAGACACACTCACACACACATATATAGCTATATATTTAAAAAGTGAATGTTTGTATATTTGTTTGTCCACTATAGAAATCCGAACCACTTGACAAACGCAGACAAAATTTTGCACACGGCCTCAGTGTCACTCCAGAGAGGGTTTTAACTCAAAATCAAACTCCTACCCCGTGACAGATATACAAACACAGACAAAACAAATGAAAATTTCGTTTTTACGTCATCTGTTCCGTCAGTTTTCTCGAGTTTATTCTCATTTTTCACCTGACACTCCACCATTTTTTACTGGCGATGCCAGCCGTACGATTATCCTTCATAATAAAAACAAATCCCTATAATATCAATTTTTACCAGAATTTACATGAAATTTAATCGTAATTTATGAAAAATATTAGTACAATTGCTTGTTGCCTCGATAAAATCAACATTGAAAACCTATATCGGTTTAAATGTGGTTTACAATCCTCGCCGTGTAAAGAAGTAAGACTAACTTCTTGCGACGAAATTACCGCCTTTTTTGCAGTGTTCATTTTAAGCCAAACATATCCTAATAATACCTTGCTAATAAATACAAATTTTTTAATTAGCTTGAGGTATTACTATCATTATCTAGTACTCAGTCCACAAAAAAAAATCACCATATATTGACAATTTCTATATCTGACTTATCAGACTTCGGCCTGAACATTCCCTCAGAAACGTCAAAGGAAACTGAATCGCGTTCGTTCGCGGCGTCAAAAATTACACTTGTGATAATAATTCAATATTCATATAACTAACCGACTCTACATCTCAAGTAGCTGCTGGCTAAAACCGACGTCAACATGGCGATGTTTCATTATTTTTTTTTATTCATTCAAATGCGAATTTCCTTATCAATTCGTTCGTTTATTCTTCTTTTTTACCTTCAGAATTCGTTTAAAGTCGGTTTGAATGAGGTCTGAAAATAATATAGCGTAGTTAGGCAATACCACCACTATGCACACCAACTTCACGACAGCAAGTTCCTCATTGGACAAGTGGCTTGCGTACTCGCCTA